>NC_088204.1:59835217-60061670 GCF_037126465.1 Ornithodoros turicata
GGCATGCGCTGTGAGGCATGTAGCTGTAAGACCTTTCTTAAGGCAGTAAGTGTCCATGTCCTCATTGTAAGTCGGCATGTTCTTATCGTAAGTCCCCACGTCCTCATTGTAAGTCTCCATGTCCTTACTGTAATCCTCTACGTCCTTACTATGCCAGTCTGCCACTAACATCTCCCTAACTAATTTGCCCTAGATTTCCCACTGTTGAGAGGAGCAGGAACCCAGAGATTCCCTCCGCAGTGACAACAGTGGACTAATTGCCCTAAATTTCCGACTGTTGAGAGGAGCAGGAACCCAGAGATTCCCTCCGCAGTGACAACAGTGCACTAATTGCCCTAAATTTCCCACTGTTGAGAGGAGCAGGAACCCAGAGATTCGCTCCGCAGTGACAACAGTGCACTAATTGCCCTAAATTTCCCACTACTGTTGAGAGGAGCAGGAACCCAGAGATTCTCTCCGCAGTGACAACAGTGGACTAATTGCCCTAAATTTCCCATTGATGAGAGGAGCAGGAACCCAGAGATTCCCTCCGCAGTGACAACAGTGGAGTAATTGCCCTAAATTTCTCACTGTTGAGAGGAGCAGGAACCCAGAGATTCCCTCCGCAGTGACAACAGTGGACTAATTGCCCTAAATTTCCCATTGTTGAGAGGAGCAGGAACCCAGAGATTCCCTCCGCAGTCGCAAGAGCGCAGTAGCATAGCGGTATGGCATGCAGCTGGTAAGGCATATACAGTAAGGCATGTAGGTGTGAGACGTGTCGCACTAAGGCATGCCGCTGTGAGGCATGTAGCTGTAAGACCTTTCTTAAGGCAGTAAGTGTCCATGTCCTCATTGTAAGTCGGCATGTTCTTATCGTAAGTCCCCACGTCCTCATTGTAAGTCTCCATGTCCTTACTGTAATCCTCTACGTCCTTACTATGCCAGTCTGCCACTAACATCTCCCTAACTAATTTGCCCTAGATTTCCCACTGTTGAGAGGTGCAGGAACCCAGAGATTCCCTCCGCAGTGACAACAGTGGACTAATTGCCCTAAATTTCTCACTGTTGAGAGGAGCAGGAACCCAGAGATTCCCTCCGCAGTGACAACAGTGGACTAATTGCCCTAAATTTCTCACTGTTGAGAGGAGCAGGAACCCAGAGATTCCCTCCGCAGTGACAACAGTGGACTAATTTGCCCTGAATTTCCCACTGTTGAGAGGAGCAGGAACCCAGAGATTCCCTCCGCAGTGACAACAGTGGAGTAATTGCCCTAAATTTCTCACTGTTGAGAGGAGCAGGAACCCAGAGATTCCCTCCGCAGTGACAACAGTGGACTAATTGCCCTAAATTTCCCATTGTTGAGAGGAGCAGGAACACAGAGATTCCCTCCGCAGTCGCAAGAGCGCAGTAGCATAGCGGTATGGCATGCAGCTGGTAAGGCATATACAGTAAGGCATGTAGGTGTGAGACGTGTCGCACTAAGGCATGCCGCTGTGAGGCATGTAGCTGTAAGACCTTTCTTAAGGCAGTAAGTGTCCATGTCCTCATTGTAAGTCGGCATGTTCTTATCGTAAGTCCCCACGTCCTCATTGTAAGTCTCCATGTCCTTACTGTAATCCTCTACGTCCTTACTATGCCAGTCTGCCACTAACGTCTCCCTAACTAATTTGCCCTAAATTTCTCACTGTTGAGAGGAGCAGGAACCCAGAGATTCCCTCCGCAGTGACAACAGTGGACTAATTGCCCTAAATTTCCCACTGTTGAGAGGAGCAGGAACCCAGAGATTCGCTCCGCAGTGACAACAGTGCACTAATTGCCCTAAATTTCCCACTACTGTTGAGAGGAGCAGGAACCCAGAGATTCTCTCCGCAGTGACAACAGTGGACTAATTGCCCTAAATTTCCCATTGATGAGAGGAGCAGGAACCCAGAGATTCCCTCCGCAGTGACAACAGTGGAGTAATTGCCCTAAATTTCTCACTGTTGAGAGGAGCAGGAACCCAGAGATTCCCTCCGCAGTGACAACAGTGGACTAATTGCCCTAAATTTCCCATTGTTGAGAGGAGCAGGAACCCAGAGATTCCCTCCGCAGTCGCAAGAGCGCAGTAGCATAGCGGTATGGCATGCAGCTGGTAAGGCATATACAGTAAGGCATGTAGGTGTGAGACGTGTCGCACTAAGGCATGCCGCTGTGAGGCATGTAGCTGTAAGACCTTTCTTAAGGCAGTAAGTGTCCATGTCCTCATTGTAAGTCGGCATGTTCTTATCGTAAGTCCCCACGTCCTCATTGTAAGTCTCCATGTCCTTACTGTAATCCTCTACGTCCTTACTATGCCAGTCTGCCACTAACATCTCCCTAACTAATTTGCCCTAGATTTCCCACTGTTGAGAGGAGCAGGAACCCAGAGATTCCCTCCGCAGTGACAACAGTGGACTAATTGCCCTAAATTTCTCACTGTTGAGAGGAGCAGGAACCCAGAGATTCCCTCCGCAGTGACAACAGTGGACTAATTGCCCTAAATTTCTCACTGTTGAGAGGAGCAGGAACCCAGAGATTCCCTCCGCAGTGACTACAGTGGACTAATTGCCCTAAATTTCCCATTGTTGAGAGGAGCAGGAACCCAGAGATTCCCTCCGCAGTGACTACAGTGGACTAATTGCCCTAAATTTCGCACTGTTGAGAGGAGCAGGAACCCAGAGATTCCCTCCGCAGTGACAACAGTGGAGTAATTGCCCTAAATTTCTCACTGTTGAGAGGAGCAGGAACCCAGAGATTCCCTCCGCAGTGACAACAGTGCACTAATTGCCCTAAATTTCCCACTGTTGAGAGGAGCAGGAACCCAGAGATTCCCTCCGCGGTGACAACAGTGGACTAATTGCCCTAAATTTCCCACTGTTGAGAGGAGCAGGAACCCAGAGATTACCTCCGCAGTGACAACAGTGGACTAATTGCCCTAAATTTCCCACTGTTGAGAGGAGCAGGAACCCAGAGATTCCCTCCGCAGTCACAACAGTGGACTAATTTGCCCTAGAGTTTCCCACTGTTGAGAGGAGCAGGAACCCAGAGATTCCCTCCGCAGTGAAAACAGTGGAGTAATTGCCCTAAATTTCTCACTGTTTAGAGGAGCAGGAACCCAGAGATTCCCTCCGCAGTGACAACAGTGCACTAATTGCCCTAAATTTCCCACTTTTGAGAGGAGCAGGAACCCAGAGATTCCCTCCGCAGTGACAACAGTGGAGTAATTGCCCTAAATTTCTCACTGTTGAGAGGAGCAGGAACCCAGAGATTCCCTCCGCCGTGACAACAGTGGACTAATTGCCCTAAATTTCCCACTGTTGAGAGGAGCAGGAACCCAGAGATTCCCTCCGCAGTGACAACAGTGCACTAATTGCCCTAAATTTCCCACTACTGTTGAGAGGAGCAGGAACCCAGAGATTCCTGCCGCAGTGACAACAGTGGACTAATTGCCCTAAATTTCCCATTGATGAGAGGAGCAGGAACCCATAGATTCCCTCCGCAGTGACAACAGTGGACTAATTTGCCCTGAATTTCCCACTGTTGAGAGGAGCAGGAACCCAGAGATTCCCTCCGCAGTGACAACAGTGGAGTAATTGCCCTAAATTTCTCACTGTTGAGAGGAGCAGGAACCCAGAGATTCCCTCCGCAGTGACAACAGTGGACTAATTGCCCTAAATTTCCCATTGTTGAGAGGAGCAGGAACCCAGAGATTCCCTCCGCAGTGACAACAGTGGACTAATTGCCCTAAATTTCCCACTGTTGAGAGGAGCAGGAACCCAGAGATTCCCTCCGCAGTGACAACAGTGGACTAATTTGCCCTAGAGTTTCCCACTGTTGAGAGGAGCAGGAACCCAGAGATTCCCTCCGCAGTGACAACAGTGGACTAATTTGCCCTAGATATCCCACTGTTGAGAGGAGCAGGAACCCAGAGATTCCCCCGCAATGACAACAGTGGACTAATTTGCCCCAGTTTCCCCACTGTTGAGAGGAGCAGGAACCCAGAGATTCCCTTCGTAGTGACAGTCAGTGGACTAATTGCCCTAAAATTCCCACTGTTGAGAGGAGCAGGAACCCAGAGATTCCCTCCGCAGTGACAACAGTGGACTAATTGCCCTAAATTTCCCACTGTTGAGAGGAGCAGGAACCCAGAGATTCCCTCCGCAGTGACAACAGTGGACTAATTGCCCTAAATTTCCCACTGTTGAGAGGAGCAGGAACCCAGAGATTCCCTCCGCAGTGACAACAGTGGACTAATTGCCCTAAATTTCCCACTGTTGAGAGGAGCAGGAACCCAGAGATTCCCTCCGCAGTGACAACAGTGGACTAATTTGCCCTAGTTTCCCCACTGTTGAGAGGAGCAGGAACCCAGAGATTCCCTCCGCAGTGACAACAGTGGACTAATTGCCCTAAATTTCCCACTGTTGAGAGGAGCAGGAACCCAGAGATTCCCTCCGCAGTGACAACAGTGGAGTAATTGCCCTAAATTTCTCACTGTTTAGAGGAGCAGGAACCCAGAGATTCCCTCCGCAGTGACAACAGTGCACTAATTGCCCTAAATTTCCCACTTTTGAGAGGAGCAGGAACCCAGAGATTCCCTCCGCAGTGACAACAGTGGAGTAATTGCCCTAAATTTCTCACTGTTGAGAGGAGCAGGAACCCAGAGATTCCCTCCGCAGTGACAACAGTGGACTAATTGCCCTAAATTTCCCACTGTTGAAAGGAGCAGGAACCCAGAGATTACCTCCGCAGTGACAACAGTGCACTAATTGCCCTAAATTTCCCACTGTTGAGAGGAGCAGGAACCCAGAGATTCCCTCCGCGGTGACAACAGTGGACTAATTGCCCTAAATTTCCCACTGTTGAGAGGAGCAGGAACCCAGAGATTCCCTCCGCAGTGACAACAGTGGACTAATTCCCCTAAATTTCCCACTGTTGAGAGGAGCAGGAACCCAGAGATTCCCTCCGCAGTGACAACAGTGGACTAATTTGCCCTAGAGTTTCCCACTGTTGAGAGGAGCAGGAACCCAGAGATTCCCTCCGCAGTGACAACAGTGGAGTAATTGCCCTAAATTTCTCACTGTTTAGAGGAGCAGGAACCCAGAGATTCCCTCCGCAGTGACAACAGTGCACTAATTGCCCTAAATTTCCCACTTTTGAGAGGAGCAGGAACCCAGAGATTCCCTCCGCAGTGACAACAGTGGAGTAATTGCCCTAAATTTCTCACTGTTGAGAGGAGCAGGAACCCAGAGATTCCCTCCGCAGTGACAACAGTGGACTAATTGCCCTAAATTTCCCACTGTTGAGAGGAGCAGGAACCCAGAGATTCCCTCCGCAGTGACAACAGTGGACTAATTTGCCCTAGAGTTCCCACTGTTGAGAGGAGCAGGAACCCAGAGATTCCCTCCGCAGTGACAACAGTGCACTAATTGCCCGAATTTTCCACTGTTGAGAGGAGCAGGAACCCAGAGATTCCCTCCGCAGTGACAACAGTGGACTAATTGCCCTAAATTTCCCATTGTTGAGAGGAGCAGGAACCCAGAGATTCCCTCCGCAGTGACAACAGTGGACTAATTGCCCTAAATTTCCCATTGTTGAGAGGAGCAGGAACCCAGAGATTCCCTCCGCAGTCGTAAGAGCGCAGTAGCATAGCGGTATGGCATGCAGCTGGTAAGGCATATACAGTAAGGCATGTAGGTGTGAGACGTGTCGCACTAAGGCATGCCGCTGTGAGGCATGTAGCTGTAAGACCTTTCTTAAGGCAGTAAGTGTCCATGTCCTCATTGTAAGTCGGCATGTTCTTATCGTAAGTCCCCACGTCCTCATTGTAAGTCTCCATGTCCTTACTGTAATCCTCTACGTCCTTACTATGCCAGTCTGCCACTAACATCTCCCTAACTAATTTGCCCTAGATTTCCCACTGTTGAGAGGAGCAGGAACCCAGAGATTCCCTCCGCAGTGACAACAGTGGACTAATTGCCCTAAATTTCCGACTGTTGAGAGGAGCAGGAACCCAGAGATTACCTCCGCAGTGACAACAGTGCACTAATTGCCCTAAATTTCCCACTTTTGAGAGGAGCAGGAACCCAGAGATTCCCTCCGCAGTGACAACAGTGGAGTAATTGCCCTAAATTTCCCACTGTTGAGAGGAGCAGGAACCCAGAGATTACCTCCGCAGTGACAACAGTGCACCAATTGCCCTAAATTTCCCACTGTTGAGAGGAGCAGGAACCCAGAGATTCCCTCCGCGGTGACAACAGTGGACTAATTGCCCTAAATTTCCCACTGTTGAGAGGAGCAGGAACCCAGAGATTCCCTCCGCAGTGACAACAGTGGACTAATTGCCCTAAATTTCCCACTGTTGAGAGGAGCAGGAACCCAGAGATTCCCTCCGCAGTGACAACAGTGGACTAATTTGCCCTAGAGTTTCCCACTGTTGAGAGGAGCAGGAACCCAGAGATTCCCTCCGCAGTGACAACAGTGGAGTAATTGCCCTAAATTTCTCACTGTTTAGAGGAGCAGGAACCCAGAGATTCCCTCCGCAGTGACAACAGTGCACTAATTGCCCTAAATTTCCCACTTTTGAGAGGAGCAGGAACCCAGAGATTCCCTCCGCAGTGACAACAGTGGAGTAATTGCCCTAAATTTCTCACTGTTGAGAGGAGCAGGAACCCAGAGATTCCCTCCGCAGTGACAACAGTGGACTAATTGCCCTAAATTTCCCACTGTTGAGAGGAGCAGGAACCCAGAGATTCCCTCCGCAGTGACAACAGTGCACTAATTGCCCTAAATTTCCCACTACTGTTGAGAGGAGCAGGAACCCAGAGATTCCCTCCGCAGTGACAACAGTGGACTAATTGCCCTAAATTTCCCCTTGATGAGAGGAGCAGGAACCCAGAGATTCCCTCCGCAGTGACAACAGTGGAGTAATTGCCCTAAATTTCTCACTGTTGAGAGGAGCAGGAACCCAGAGATTCCCTCCGCAGTGACAACAGTGGACTAATTGCCCTAAATTTCCCATTGTTGAGAGGAGCAGGAACCCAGAGATTCCCTCCGCAGTCGCAAGAGCGCAGTAGCATAGCGGTATGGCATGCAGCTGGTAAGGCATATACAGTAAGGCATGTAGGTGTGAGACGTGTCGCACTAAGGCATGCCGCTGTGAGGCATGTAGCTGTAAGACCTTTCTTAAGGCAGTAAGTGTCCATGTCCTCATTGTAAGTCGGCATGTTCTTATCGTAAGTCCCCACGTCCTCATTGTAAGTCTCCATGTCCTTACTGTAATCCTCTACGTCCTTACTATGCCAGTCTGCCACTAACATCTCCCTAACTAATTTGCCCTAGATTTCCCACTGTTGAGAGGAGCAGGAACCCAGAGATTCCCTCCGCAGTGACAACAGTGGACTAATTGCCCTAAATTTCCGACTGTTGAGAGGAGCAGGAACCCAGAGATTCCCTCCGCAGTGACAACAGTGCACTAATTGCCCTAAATTTCCCACTGTTGAGAGGAGCAGGAACCCAGAGATTCGCTCCGCAGTGACAACAGTGCACTAATTGCCCTAAATTTCCCACTACTGTTGAGAGGAGCAGGAACCCAGAGATTCTCTCCGCAGTGACAACAGTGGACTAATTGCCCTAAATTTCCCATTGATGAGAGGAGCAGGAACCCAGAGATTCCCTCCGCAGTGACAACAGTGGAGTAATTGCCCTAAATTTCTCACTGTTGAGAGGAGCAGGAACCCAGAGATTCCCTCCGCAGTGACAACAGTGGACTAATTGCCCTAAATTTCCCATTGTTGAGAGGAGCAGGAACCCAGAGATTCCCTCCGCAGTCGCAAGAGCGCAGTAGCATAGCGGTATGGCATGCAGCTGGTAAGGCATATACAGTAAGGCATGTAGGTGTGAGACGTGTCGCACTAAGGCATGCCGCTGTGAGGCATGTAGCTGTAAGACCTTTCTTAAGGCAGTAAGTGTCCATGTCCTCATTGTAAGTCGGCATGTTCTTATCGTAAGTCCCCACGTCCTCATTGTAAGTCTCCATGTCCTTACTGTAATCCTCTACGTCCTTACTATGCCAGTCTGCCACTAACATCTCCCTAACTAATTTGCCCTAGATTTCCCACTGTTGAGAGGTGCAGGAACCCAGAGATTCCCTCCGCAGTGACAACAGTGGACTAATTGCCCTAAATTTCTCACTGTTGAGAGGAGCAGGAACCCAGAGATTCCCTCCGCAGTGACAACAGTGGACTAATTGCCCTAAATTTCTCACTGTTGAGAGGAGCAGGAACCCAGAGATTCCCTCCGCAGTGACAACAGTGGACTAATTTGCCCTGAATTTCCCACTGTTGAGAGGAGCAGGAACCCAGAGATTCCCTCCGCAGTGACAACAGTGGAGTAATTGCCCTAAATTTCTCACTGTTGAGAGGAGCAGGAACCCAGAGATTCCCTCCGCAGTGACAACAGTGGACTAATTGCCCTAAATTTCCCATTGTTGAGAGGAGCAGGAACACAGAGATTCCCTCCGCAGTCGCAAGAGCGCAGTAGCATAGCGGTATGGCATGCAGCTGGTAAGGCATATACAGTAAGGCATGTAGGTGTGAGACGTGTCGCACTAAGGCATGCCGCTGTGAGGCATGTAGCTGTAAGACCTTTCTTAAGGCAGTAAGTGTCCATGTCCTCATTGTAAGTCGGCATGTTCTTATCGTAAGTCCCCACGTCCTCATTGTAAGTCTCCATGTCCTTACTGTAATCCTCTACGTCCTTACTATGCCAGTCTGCCACTAACGTCTCCCTAACTAATTTGCCCTAAATTTCTCACTGTTGAGAGGAGCAGGAACCCAGAGATTCCCTCCGCAGTGACAACAGTGGACTAATTGCCCTAAATTTCCCACTGTTGAGAGGAGCAGGAACCCAGAGATTCGCTCCGCAGTGACAACAGTGCACTAATTGCCCTAAATTTCCCACTACTGTTGAGAGGAGCAGGAACCCAGAGATTCTCTCCGCAGTGACAACAGTGGACTAATTGCCCTAAATTTCCCATTGATGAGAGGAGCAGGAACCCAGAGATTCCCTCCGCAGTGACAACAGTGGAGTAATTGCCCTAAATTTCTCACTGTTGAGAGGAGCAGGAACCCAGAGATTCCCTCCGCAGTGACAACAGTGGACTAATTGCCCTAAATTTCCCATTGTTGAGAGGAGCAGGAACCCAGAGATTCCCTCCGCAGTCGCAAGAGCGCAGTAGCATAGCGGTATGGCATGCAGCTGGTAAGGCATATACAGTAAGGCATGTAGGTGTGAGACGTGTCGCACTAAGGCATGCCGCTGTGAGGCATGTAGCTGTAAGACCTTTCTTAAGGCAGTAAGTGTCCATGTCCTCATTGTAAGTCGGCATGTTCTTATCGTAAGTCCCCACGTCCTCATTGTAAGTCTCCATGTCCTTACTGTAATCCTCTACGTCCTTACTATGCCAGTCTGCCACTAACATCTCCCTAACTAATTTGCCCTAGATTTCCCACTGTTGAGAGGAGCAGGAACCCAGAGATTCCCTCCGCAGTGACAACAGTGGACTAATTGCCCTAAATTTCTCACTGTTGAGAGGAGCAGGAACCCAGAGATTCCCTCCGCAGTGACAACAGTGGACTAATTGCCCTAAATTTCTCACTGTTGAGAGGAGCAGGAACCCAGAGATTCCCTCCGCAGTGACTACAGTGGACTAATTGCCCTAAATTTCCCATTGTTGAGAGGAGCAGGAACCCAGAGATTCCCTCCGCAGTGACTACAGTGGACTAATTGCCCTAAATTTCCCACTGTTGAGAGGAGCAGGAACCCAGAGATTCCCTCCGCAGTGACAACAGTGGAGTAATTGCCCTAAATTTCTCACTGTTGAGAGGAGCAGGAACCCAGAGATTCCCTCCGCAGTGACAACAGTGCACTAATTGCCCTAAATTTCCCACTGTTGAGAGGAGCAGGAACCCAGAGATTCCCTCCGCGGTGACAACAGTGGACTAATTGCCCTAAATTTCCCACTGTTGAGAGGAGCAGGAACCCAGAGATTCCCTCCGCAGTGACAACAGTGGACTAATTGCCCTAAATTTCCCACTGTTGAGAGGAGCAGGAACCCAGAGATTCCCTCCGCAGTGACAACAGTGGACTAATTTGCCCTAGAGTTTCCCACTGTTGAGAGGAGCAGGAACCCAGAGATTCCCTCCGCAGTGAAAACAGTGGAGTAATTGCCCTAAATTTCTCACTGTTTAGAGGAGCAGGAACCCAGAGATTCCCTCCGCAGTGACAACAGTGCACTAATTGCCCTAAATTTCCCACTTTTGAGAGGAGCAGGAACCCAGAGATTCCCTCCGCAGTGACAACAGTGGAGTAATTGCCCTAAATTTCTCACTGTTGAGAGGAGCAGGAACCCAGAGATTCCCTCCGCCGTGACAACAGTGGACTAATTGCCCTAAATTTCCCACTGTTGAGAGGAGCAGGAACCCAGAGATTCCCTCCGCAGTGACAACAGTGCACTAATTGCCCTAAATTTCCCACTACTGTTGAGAGGAGCAGGAACCCAGAGATTCCTGCCGCAGTGACAACAGTGGACTAATTGCCCTAAATTTCCCATTGATGAGAGGAGCAGGAACCATAGATTCCCTCCGCAGTGACAACAGTGGACTAATTTGCCCTGAATTTCCCACTGTTGAGAGGAGCAGGAACCCAGAGATTCCCTCCGCAGTGACAACAGTGGAGTAATTGCCCTAAATTTCTCACTGTTGAGGAGCAGGAACCCAGAGATTCCCTCCGCAGTGACAACAGTGGACTAATTGCCCTAAATTTCCCATTGTTGAGAGGAGCAGGAACCCAGAGATTCCCTCCGCAGTCGCAAGAGCGCAGTAGCACAGCGGTATGGCATGCAGCTGGTAAGGCATATACAGTAAGGCATGTAGGTGTGAGACGTGTCGCACTAAGGCATGCCGCTGTGAGGCATGTAGCTGTAAGACCTTCCTTAAGGCAGTAAGTGTCCATGTCCTCATTGTAAGTCGGCATGTCCTTATCGTAAGTCCCCACGTCCTCATTGTAAGTCTCCATGTCCTTACTGTAATCTTCTACGTCCTTACTATGCCAGTCTGCCACTAACATCTCCCTAACTAATTTGCCCTAGATTTCCCACTGTTGAGAGGAGCAGGAACCCAGAGATTCCCTCCGCAGTGACAACAGTGGACTAATTGCCCTAAATTTCCCACTGTTGAGAGGAGCAGGAACCCAGAGATTCCCTCCGCAGTGACAACAGTGAACTAATTGCCCTAAATTTCCCACTGTTGAGAGGAGCAGGAACCCAGAGATTCCCTCCGCAGTGACAACAGTGGACTAATTTGCCCTAGATTCCCCAATGTTGAGAGGAGCAGGAACCCAGAGATTCCCTCCACACTGACAACAGTGGACTAATTGCCCTAAATTTCCCACTGTTGAGAGGAGCAGGAACCCAGAGATTCTCTCCGCAGTGACAGCAGTGCACTAATTGCCCTAAATTTCCCACTGTTGAGAGGAGCAGGAACCCAGAGATTCCCTCCGCAGTGACAACAGTTGACTAATTGCCCTAAATTTCTCACTATTGAGAGGAGCAGGAACCCAGAGATTCCCTCCGCAGTGACTACAGTGGACTAATTGCCCTAAATTTCCCATTGTTGAGAGGAGCAGGAACCCAGAGATTCCCTCCGCAGTCGCAAGAGCGCAGTAGCATAGCGGTATGGCATGCAGCTGGTAAGGTATATACAGTAAGGCATGTAGCTGTGAGACGTGTCGCACTAAGGCATGCCGCTGTGAGGCATGTAGCTGTAAGACCTTCCTTAAGGCAGTAAGTGTCCATGTCCTCATTGTAAGTCGGCATGTCCTTATCGTAAGTCCCCACGTCCTCATTGTAAGTCTCCATGTCCTTACTGTAATCTTCTACGTCCTTACTATGCCAGTCTGCCACTAACATCTCCCTAACTAATTTGCCCTAGATTTCCCACTGTTGAGAGGAGCAGGAACCCAGAGATTCCCTCCGCAGTGACAACAGTGGACTAATTTGCCCTAAATTTCCCACTGTTGAGAGGAGCAGGAACCCGGAGATTCCCTCCGCAGTGACAACAGTGCACTAATTGCCCTAAATTTCCCACTGTTGAGAGGAGCAGGAACCCAGAGATTCCCTCCGCAGTGACAACAGTGGACTAATTGCCCTAAATTTCCCACTGTTTAGAGGAGCAGGAACCCAGAGATTCCCTCCGCAGTGACAACAGTGCACTAATTGCCCTAAATTTCCCACTGTTGAGAGGAGCAGGAACCCAGAGATTCCCTCCGCAGTGACAACAGTGGACTAATTTGCCCTAGATTTCCCACTGTTGGGAGGAGCAGGAACCCAGAGATTCCCTCCGCAGTGACAACAGTGGACTAATTTGCCCTAGATTTCCCACTGTTGAGAGGAGCAGGAACCCAGAGATTTCCCCCGCAGTGACAACAGTGGACTAATTTGCCCTAGTTTCCCCACTGTTGAGGAGAATGAACCCAGAGATTCCCTCCGTAGTGACAGTCAGTGGACTAATTGCCCTAAAATTCCCACTGTTGAGAGGAGCAGGAACCCAGAGATTCCCTCCGCAGTGACAACAGTGGACTAATTGCCCTAAATTTCCCACTGTTGAGAGGAGCAGGAACCCAGAGATTCCCTCCGCAGTGACAACAGTGGACTAATTGCCCTAAATTTCCCACTGTTGAGAGGAGCAGGAACCCAGAGATTCCCTCCGCAGTGACAACAGTGGACTAATTGCCCTAAAATTCCCACTGTTGAGAGGAGCAGGAACCCAGAGATTCCCTCCGCAGTGACAACAGTGGACTAATTTGCCCGAGAGTTCCCACTGTTGAGAGGAGCAGGAACCCAGAGATTCCCTCCGCAGTGACAACAGTGGACTAATTTGCCCTAGAGTTCCCACTGTTGAGAGGAGCAGGAACCCAGAGATTCCCTCCGCAGTGACAACAGTGCACTAATTGCCCTAATTTTCCACTGTTGAGAGGAGCAGGAACCTAGAGATTCCCTCCGCAGTGACAACAGTGGACTAATTGCCCTAAATTTCCCATTGTTGAGAGGAGCAGGAACCCAGATTCCCTCCGCAGTGACAACAGTGGACTAATTGCCCTAAATTTCCCACTGTTGAGAGGAGCAGGATCCCAGATTCCCTCCGCAGTGACAACAGTGGACTAATTGCCCTAAATTTCCCACTGTTGAGAGGAGCAGGAACCCAGAGATTCCCTCCGCAGTCGCAAGAGCGCAGTAGCATAGCGGTATGGCATGCAGCTGGTAAGGCATATACCGTAAGGCATGTAGTTGTGAGACGTGTGGCAGTAAGGCATGCCGCTGTGAGGCATGTTGCTGTACGACCTTTCTTAAGGCAGTAAGTCTCCATGTCCTCATTGTAAGTCGGCATGTCCTTATCGTAAGTCCCCACGTCCTCATTGTAAGTCTCCATGTCCTTACTGTAATCCTCTACGTCCTTACTATGCCAGTCTGCCACTAACATCTCCCTAACTAATTTGCCCTAGGTTTCCCACTGTTGAGAGGAGCAGGAACCCAGAGATTTGCTCCGCAGTGACAACAGTGGACTAATTGCCCCAAATTTCCCACTGTTGAGAGGAGCAGGAACCCAGAGATTCCCTCCGCAGTGACAACAGTGGACTAATTGCCCTAAATTTCCCATTGTTGAGAGGAGCAGGAACCCAGAGATTCCCTCCGCAGTCGCAAGAGCGCAGTAGGATAGCGGTATGGCATGCAGCTGGTAAGGCATATACAGTAAGGCATGTAGCTGTGAGGCGGGTGGCAGAAGGCATGCCGCTGTGAGGAATGTAGCTGTAAGACCTTTCTTAAGGCAGTAAGTCTCCATGTCCTCATTGTAAGTCGGCATGTCCTTATCGTAAGTCCCCACGTCCTCATTGTAAGTCTCCATGTCCTTACTGTAATCCTCTACGTCCTTACTATGCCAGTCTGCCACTAACATCTCCCTAACTAATTTGCCCTAGATTTCCCACTGTTGAGAGGAGCAGGAACCCAGAGATTCCCTCCACAGTGACAACAGTGGACTAATTGCCCTAAATTTCAAACTGTTGAGAGGAGCAGGAACCCAGAGATTCCCTCCGCAGTGACAACAGTGGACTAACTGCCCTAAATTTCACACTGTTGAGAGGAGCAGAAACCCAGAGATTCCCTCCGCAGTGACAACAGTGCACTAATTGCCCTGAATTTCCCACTGTTGAGAGGTGCAGGAACCCAGAGATTCCCTCCGCAGTGACAACAGTGGAGTAATTGCCCTAAATTTCTCACTGTTGAGAGGAGCAGGAACCCAGAGATTCCCTCCGCAGTGACAACAGTGGACTAATTGCCCTAAATTTCCCATTGTTGAGAGGAGCAGGAACCCAGAGATTCCCTCCGCAGTCGCAAGAGCGCAGTAGCATAGCGGTATGGCATGCAGCTGGTAAGGCATATACAGTAAGGCATGTAGCTGTGAGGCGTGTGGCAGTAAGGCATGCCGCTGTGAGGCATGTAGCTGTAAGACCTTTCTTAAGGCAGTAAGTCTCTATGTCCTCATTGTAAGTCTGCATGTCCTTATCGTAAGTCCCCCCGTCCTCATTGTAAGTCTCCATGTCCTTACTGTAATCCTCTACGTCCTTACTATGCCAGTCTGCCACTAACATCTCCCTAACTAATTTGCCCTAGATTTCCCACTGTTGAGAGGATCAGGAACCCAGGGATTGCCTCCGCAGTGACAACAGTGGACTAATTTGCCCTAGATTTCCCACTGTTGAGAGGAGCAGGAACCCAGAGATTCCCTCCGCAGTGACAACAGTGGACTAATTTGCCCTAGATTCCCCACTGTTGAGAGGAGCAGGAACCCAGAGATTTTCTCCACAGTGACAACAGTGGACTAATTGCCCTAAATTTCCCACTGTTGAGAGGAGCAGGAACCCAGAGATTCCCTCCACAGTGGCAGCAGTGGACTAATTGCCCTAAATTTCCCACTGTTGAGAGGAGCAGGAACCCAGAGGTTCCCTCCGCAGTGACAACAGTGGACTAATTTGCCCTAGTTTCCCCACTGTTGAGAGGAGCAGGAACCCAGAGGTTCCCTCCGCAGTGACAACAGTGGACTAATTTGCCCTAGTTTCCCCACTGTTGAGAGGAGCAGGAACCCAGAGATTCCCTCCGCAGTGACAACAGTGGACTAATTGCCCTAAATTTCCCACTGTTTAGAGGAGCAGGAACCCAGAGATTCCCTCCGCAGTGACAACAGTGCACTAATTGCCCTAAATTTCCCACTGTTGAGAGGAGTAGGAACCCAGAGATTCCCTCCGCAGTGACAACAGTGGACTAATTTGCCCTAGATTTCCCACTGTTGAGAGGAGCAGGAACCCAGAGATTCCCTCCGCAGTGACAACAGTGGACTAATTTGCCCTAGATTTCCCACTGTTGAGAGGAGCAGGAACCCAGAGATTCCCCCCGCAGTGACAACAGTGGACTAATTTGCCCTAGTTTCCCCACTGTTGAGGAGAATGAACCCAGAGATTCCCTCCGTAGTGACAGTCAGTGGACTAATTGCCCTAAAATTCCCACTGTTGAGAGGAGCAGGAACCCAGAGATTCCCTCCGCAGTGACAACAGTGGACTAATTGCCCTAAATTTCCCACTGTTGAGAGGAGCAGGAACCCAGAGATTCCCTCCGCAGTGACAACAGTGGACTAGTTGCCCTAAATTTCCCACTGTTGAGAGGAGGAGGAACCCAGAGATTCCCTCCGCAGTGACAACAGTGGACTAATTGCCCTAAATTTCCCACTGTTGAGAGGAGCAGGAACCCAGAGATTCCCTCCGCAGTGACAACAGTGGACTAATTTGCCCTAGAGTTCCCACTGTTGAGAGGAGCAGGAACCCAGAGATTCCCTCCGCAGTGACAACAGTGGACTAATTTGCCCTAGAGTTTCCCACTGTTGAGAGGAGCAGGAACCCAGAGATTCCCTCCGCAGTGACAACAGTGCACTAATTGCCCTAAATTTCCCACTGTTGAGAGGAGCAGGAACCCAGAGATTCCCTCCGCAGTGACAACAGTGGACTAATTGCCCTAAATTTCCCATTGTTGAGAGGAGCAGGAACCCAGATTCCCTCCGCAGTGACAACAGTGGACTAATTGCCCTAAATTTCCCACTGTTGAGAGGAGCAGGATCCCAGATTCCCTCCGCAGTGACAACAGTGGACTAATTGCCCTAAATTTCCCACTGTTGAGAGGAGCAGGAACCCAGATATTCCCTCCGCAGTCGCAAGAGCGCAGTAGCATAGCGGTATGGCATGCAGCTGGTAAGGCATATACAGTAAGGCATGTAGTTGTGAGACGTGTGGCAGTAAGGCATGCCGCTGTGAGGCATGTTGCTGTACGACCTTTCTTAAGGCAGTAAGTCTCCATGTCCTCATTGTAAGTCGGCATGTAATTATCGTAAGTCCCCACGTCCTCATTGTAAGTCTCCATGTCCTTACTGTAATCCTCTACGTCCTTACTATGCCAGTCTGCCACTAACATCTCCCTAACTAATTTGCCCTAGGTTTCCCACTGTTGAGAGGAGCAGGAACCCAGAGATTCCCTCCGCAGTGACAACAGTGGAGTAATTGCCCTAAATTTCTCACTGTTGAGAGGAGCAGGAACCCAGAGATTCCCTCCGCAGTGACAACAGTGGACTAATTTGCCCTAGATTTCCCACTGTTGAGAGGAGCAGGAACCCAGAGATTTGCTCCGCAGTGACAACAGTGGACTAATTGCCCCAAATTTCCCACTGTTGAGAGGAGCAGGAACCCAGAGATTCCCTCCGCAGTGACAACAGTGGACTAATTGCCCTAAATTTCCCATTGTTGAGAGCAGCAGGAACCCATAGATTCCCTCCGCAGTGACAACAGTGGACTAATTGCCCTAAATTTCCCATTGTTGAGAGGAGCAGGAACCCAGAGATTCCCTCCGCAGTCGCAAGAGCGCAGTAGCATAGCGGTATGGCATGCAGCTGGTAAGGCATATACAGTAAGACATGTAGCTGTGAGGCGGGTGGCAGAAGGCATGCCGCTGTGAGGAATGTAGCTGTAAGACCTTTCTTAAGGCAGTAAGTCTCCATGTCCTCATTGTAAGTCGGCATGTCCTTATCGTAAGTCCCCACGTCCTCATTGTAAGTCTCCATGTCCTTACTGTAATCCTCTACGTCCTTACTATGCCAGTCTGCCACTAACATCTCCCTAACTAATTTGCCCTAGATTTCCCACTGTTGAGAGGAGCAGGAACCCAGAGATTCCCTCCACAGTGACAACAGTGGACTAATTGCCATAAATTTCAAACTGTTGAGAGGAGCAGAAACCCAGAGATTCCCTCCGCAGTGACAACAGTGGACTAATTGCCCTAAATTTCCCACTGTTGAGAGGAGCAGAAACCCAGAGATTCCCTCCGCAGTGACAACAGTGCACTAATTGCCCTGAATTTCCCACTGTTGAGAGGAGCAGGAACCCAGAGATTCCCTCCGCAGTGACAACAGTGGAGTAATTGCCCTAAATTTCTCACTGTTGAGAGGAGCAGGAACCCAGAGATTGCCTCCGCAGTGACAACAGTGGACTAATTGCCCTAAATTTCCCACTGTTGAGTGGAGCAGGAACCCAGAGATTCCCTCCGTAGTGACAACAGTGAACTAATTGCCCTAAATTTCCCACTGTTGAGAGGAGCAGAAACCCAGAGATTCCCTCCGCAGTGACAACAGTGCACTAATTGCCCTGAATTTCCCACTGTTGAGAGGAGCAGGAACCCAGAGATTCCCTCCGCAGTGACAACAGTGGAGTAATTGCCCTAAATTTCTCACTGTTGAGAGGAGCAGGAACCCAGAGATTCCCTCCGCAGTGACAACAGTGGACTAATTGCCCTAAATTTCCCACTGTTGAGTGGAGCAGGAACCCAGAGATTCCCTTCGTAGTGACAACAGTGGACTAATTGCCCTAAATTTCCCATTGTTGAGAGGAGCAGGAACCCAGAGATTCCCTCCGCAGTCGCAAGAGCGCAGTAGCATAGCGGTATGGCATGCAGCTGGTAAGGCATATACAGTAAGGCATGTAGCTGTGAGGCGTGTGGCAGTAAGGCATGCCGCTGTGAGGCATGTAGCTGTAAGACCTTTCTTAAGGCAGTAAGTCTCTATGTCCTCATTGTAAGTCTGCATGTCCTTATCGTAAGTCCCCCAGTCCTCATTGTAAGTCTCCATGTCCTTACTGTAATCCTCTACGTCCTTACTATGCCAGTCTGCCACTAACATCTCCCTAACTAATTTGCCCTAGATTTCCCACTGTTGAGAGGATCAGGAACCCAGAGATTGCCTCCGCAGTGACAACAGTGGACTAATTTGCCCTAGATTTCCCACTGTTGAGAGGAGCAGGAACCCAGAGATTCCCTCCGCAGTGACAACAGTGGACTAATTTGCCCTAGATTCCCCACTGTTGAGAGGAGCAGGAACCCAGAGATTTTTTCCACAGTGACAACAGTGGACTAATTGCCCTAAATTTCCCACTGTTGAGAGGAGCAGGAACCCAGAGATTCCCTCCACAGTGGCAGCAGTGGACTAATTGCCCTAAATTTCCCACTGTTGAGAGGAGCAGGAACCCAGAGGTTCCCTCCGCAGTGACAACAGTGGACTAATTTGCCCTAGTTTCCCCACTGTTGAGAGGAGCAGGAACCCAGAGGTTCCCTCCGCAGTGACAACAGTGGACTAATTTGCCCTAGATTTCCCACTGTTGAGAGGAGCAGGAACCCAGAGATTCCCTCCGCAGTGACAACAGTGGACTAATTGCCCTAAATTTCCCACTGTTTAGAGGAGCAGGAACCCAGAGATTCCCTCCGCAGTGACAACAGTGCACTAATTGCCCTAAATTTCCCACTGTTGAGAGGAGCAGGAACCCAGAGATTCCCTCCGCAGTGACAACAGTGGACTAATTTGCCCTAGATTTCCCACTGTTGAGAGGAGCAGGAACCCAGAGATTCCCTCCGCAGTGACAACAGTGGACTAATTGCCCTAAATTTCCCACTGTTGAGAGGAGCAGGAACCCAGAGATTCCCTCCGCAGTGACAACAGTGGACTAATTTGCCCTAAATTTCCCACTGTTGAGAGGAGCAGGAACCCAAAGATTCCCTCCGCAGTGACAACAGTGGACTAATTTGCCCTAGATTCCCCACTGTTGACAGGAGCAGGAGCCCAGCGATTCCCTCCACAGTGACAACAGTTGACTAATTTGCCCTAGATTCCCCACTGTTGAGAGGAGCAGGAACCCAGAGATTCCCTCCACAGTGACAACAGTGAACTAATTGCCCTAAATTTCCCACTGTTGAGAGGAGCAGGAACCCAGAGATTCCCTCCACAGTGACAACAGTGGACTAATTTGCCCTAGTTTCCCCACTGTTGAGAGGAGCAGGAACCCAGAGATTCCCTCCACAGTGACAACAGTGGACTAATTTGCCCTAGTTTCCCCACTGTTGAAAGGAGCAGGAACCCAGAGGTTCCCTCCGCAGTGACAACAGTGGACTAATTTGCCCTAGATTTCCCACTGTTGAGTGGAGCAGGAACCCAGAGATTCCCTCCACAGTGGCAGCAGTGGACTAATTGCCCTAAATTTCCCACTGTTGAGAGGAGCAGGAACCCAGAGGTTCCCTCCGCAGTGACAACAGTGGACTAATTTGCCCTAGTTTCCCCACTGTTGAGAGGAGCAGGAACCCAGAGGTTCCCTCCGCAGTGACAACAGTGGACTAATTTGCCCTAGATTTCCCACTGTTGAGAGGAGCAGGAACCCAGAGATTCCCTCCGCAGTGACAACAGTGGACTAATTGCCCTAAATTTCCCACTGTTTAGAGGAGCAGGAACCCAGAGATTCCCTCCGCAGTGACAACAGTGCACTAATTGCCCTAAATTTCCCACTGTTGAGAGGAGCAGGAACCCAGAGATTCCCTCCGCAGTGACAACAGTGGACTAATTTGCCCTAGATTTCCCATTGTTGAGAGGAGCAGGAACCCAGAGATTCCCTCCGCAGTGACAACAGTGGACTAATTGCCCTAAATTTCCCACTGTTGAGAGGAGCAGGAACCCAAAGATTCCCTCCGCAGTGACAACAGTGGACTAATTTGCCCTAGATTCCCCACTGTTGACAGGAGCAGGAGCCCAGCGATTCCCTCCACAGTGACAACAGTTGACTAATTTGCCCTAGATTCCCCACTGTTGAGAGGAGCAGGAACCCAGAGATTCCCTCCACAGTGACAACAGTGAACTAATTGCCCTAAATTTCCCACTGTTGAGAGGAGCAGGAACCCAGAGATTCCCTCCACAGTGACAACAGTGGACTAATTTGCCCTAGTTTCCCCACTGTTTAGAGGAGCAGGAACCCAGAGATTCCCTCCACAGTGACAACAGTGGACTAATTTGCCCTAGTTTCCCCACTGTTGAAAGGAGCAGGAACCCAGAGGTTCCCTCCGCAGTGACAACAGTGGACTAATTTGCCCTAGATTTCCCACTGTTGAGTGGAGCAGGAACCCAGAGATTCCCTCCGCAGTGACAACAGTGGACTAATTTGCCCTAGATTTCCCACTGTTGAGAGGACCAGGAACCCAGAGATTCCCTCCGCAGTGACAACAGTGGACTAATTTGCCCTAGATTTCCCACTGTTGAGAGGAGCAGGAACCCAGAGATTCCCCCCGCAATGACAACAGTGGACTAATTTGCCCTAGTTTCCCCACTGTTGAGAGGAGCAGGAATCCAGAGATTCCCTTCGTAGTGACAGTCAGTGGACTAATTGCCCTAAAATTCCCACTGTTGAGAGGAGCAGGAACCCAGAGATTCCCTCCGCAGTGACAACAGTGGACTAATTGTCCTAAATTTCCCACTGTTGAGAGGAGGAGGAACCCAGAGATTCCCTCCGCAGTGACAACAGTGGACTAATTGCCCTAAATTTCCCACTGTTGAGAGGAGCAGGAACCCAGAGATTCCCTCCGCAGTGACAACAGTGGACTAATTTGCCCTAGAGTTTCCCACTGTTGAGAGGAGCAGGAACCCAGAGATTCCCTCCGCAGTGACAACAGTGGAGTAATTGCCCTAAATTTCTCACTGTTTAGAGGAGCAGGAACCCAGAGATTCCCTCCGCAGTGACAACAGTGCACTAATTGCCCTAAATGTCCCACTTTTGAGAGGAGCAGGAACCCAGAGATTCCCTCCGCAGTGACAACAGTGGAGTAATTGCCCTAAATTTCTCACTGTTGAGAGGAGCAGGAACCCAGAGATTCCCTCCGCAGTGACAACAGTGGACTAATTGCCCTAAATTTCCCACTGTTGAGAGGAGCAGGAACCCAGAGATTCCCTCCGCAGTGACAACAGTGGACTAATTTGCCCTAGAGTTTCCCACTGTTGAGAGGAGCAGGAACCCAGAGATTCCCTCCGCAGTGACAACAGTGGAGTAATTGCCCTAAATTTCTCACTGTTTAGAGGAGCAGGAACCCAGAGATTCCCTCCGCAGTGACAACAGTGCACTAATTGCCCTAAATTTCCCACTTTTGAGAGGAGCAGGAACCCAGAGATTCCCTCCGCAGTGACAACAGTGGAGTAATTGCCCTAAATTTCTCACTGTTGAGAGGAGCAGGAACCCAGAGATTCCCTCCGCAGTGACAACAGTGGACTAATTGCCCTAAATTTCCCACTGTTGAGAGGAGCAGGAACCCGGAGATTCCCTCCGCAGTGACAACAGTGCACTAATTGCCCTAAATTTCCCACTACTGTTGAGAGGAGCAGGAACCCAGAGATTCCCTCCGCAGTGACAACAGTGGACTAATTGCCCTAAATTTCCCATTGATGAGAGGAGCAGGAACCCAGAGATTCCCTCCGCAGTGACAACAGTGGAGTAATTGCCCTAAATTTCTCACTGTTGAGAGGAGCAGGAACCCAGAGATTCCCTCCGCAGTGACAACAGTGGACTAATTGCCCTAAATTTCCCATTGTTGAGAGGAGCAGGAACCCAGAGATTCCCTCCGCAGTCGCAAGAGCGCAGTAGCATAGCGGTATGGCATGCAGCTGGTAAGGTATATACAGTAAGGCATGTAGCTGTGAGACGTGTCGCACTAAGGCATGCCGCTGTGAGGCATGTAGCTGTAAGACCTTTCTTAAGGCAGTAAGTGTCCATGTCCTCATTGTAAGTCGGCATGTCCTTATCGTAAGTCCCCACGTCCTCATTGTAAGTCTCCATGTCCTTACTGTAATCCTCTACGTCCTTACTATGCCAGTCTGCCACTAACATCTCCCTAACTAATTTGCCCTAGAGTTCCCACTGTTGAGAGGAGCAGGAACCCAGAGATTCCCTCCGCAGTGACAACAGTGGACTAATTTGCCCTAAATTTCCCACTGTTGAGAGGAGCAGGAACCCGGAGATTCCCTCCGCAGTGACAACAGTGCACTAATTGCCCTAAATTTCCCACTGTGGAGAGGAGCAGGAACCCAGAGATTCCCTCCGCAGTGACAACAGTGGACTAATTGCCCTAAATTTCCCACTGTTGAGAGGAGCAGGAACCTAGAGATTCCCTCCGCAGTGACAACAGTGGACTAATTTGCCCTAGATTCCCCACTGTTGAGAGGAGCAGGAACCCAGAGATTCCCTCCACAGTGACAACAGTGGACTAATTGCCCTAAATTTCCCACTGTTGAGAGGAGCAGGAACCCAGAGATTCCCTCCGCAGTGACAACAGTGGACTAATTTCCCCTACATTTCCCACTGTTGAGAGGAGCAGGAACCCAGAGATTCCCTCCGCAGTGACAACAGTGGATTAATTTGCCCTAGATTCCCCACTGTTGAGAGGAGCAGGAACCCAGAGATTCCCTCCACAGTGACAACAGTGGACTAATTGCCCTACATTTCCCACTGTTGAGAGGAGCGGGAACCCAGAGATTCCCTCCGCAGTGACAACAGTGGACTAATTTGCCCTAGATTCCCCACTAGAAATTTAGGGCAATTTTTGGCACAATTTAGGGCAATTTGGGCACAGTTCACAAGTCTACCGCGGGAATCTTGTTTGCCCAAAATGCGCCGGAAAAGACCATACTCCGGAAAGCTGTAGTAATGAGTTCCATTGTGCAAACTGTGAGGGAAACCATCCGGTGTACTCAAGATCATGTCCCCGTTGGAAAGACGAGAAACAGATAATTCGAATCAAGACCGAGCAGAATCTTACATACAAAGCTGCAAAGGCTCGTGCACCTGGCGGAGTGGCTGTGGTCCTCCCGCAGAGTATATAACTGCAAGACAACTTCCGCTTGTCACAGACTTGGAGGCAGTTGCCATTCAAGTCTGCCTTGACACTGTCTTGACAGTGTGTTCATTATACTTGCCACCATCATCATTAATAGAACAAAGAGAACTTGAAAAGCTATGCGATCAACTTCTCAGCCCTACATCATCTCAGGCGACTTTAACGCTCACAATCCCTTGTGGGGCAGCTCAAACGTAGATAGACGAGGGAAAATGTTGGAGAGGGCTCTTCTCTCAAGGCCAATATGTCTCCTAAATTCAAGGTTACCAACATACATAAATTCTTCAACGCAAAGTTTCTCTTCTTTAGACTTTTCGCTGTGCAGTCCTACACTTTTTTCACGTCTGGAGTGGACAGTTGAGCAAAACCCTCGTGATAGTGACCATTTTCCTATCATTATAAAATTTCGTGGTCCAACAAATTCTCTAAGGTCACGACCTCCACGATGGAAACTTTCTGAAGCAGACTGGAACTTGTTTCAGAAAGACGCCAACCTTGTGTCATTATCTTTTGAGGACACTAGCATTGAAGAAGCGAATACAATAATAAATGTTGCTTTGAAATCCTACCACAAACATCTGGCCGTCTCCCCAAGCGTCCCAAACCTTGTTGGACAAACGATTGTGGGAAAACACGCGAAGAACAGAACAGAGCTTGGGGTATCTTTCGCAGATACCCCACTCCAGAGAACCTCCTTGCATTTAAAAGAGCACGTGCGAAAGCCAAATGGACGAGAAAGCAGGCAAAGCGCTCTTCGTGGTGCAGTTTTATCCCCTCCTTAACACACAACACTCCATCAAAGGTCGTTTGGGATAGACTTCGGAAAATTAAAGGAGATTATACAGGCTTTTCTATCCCCTTATTTCAAGTAAATGGGGCCCCATGTCAGAACTTGGGCGAGCAGGCTGACCTTCTCGGTCAGCATTTTCACAACATATCGAGTTCTTCTCATTATAACAAGAATTTCCACTCGATAAAGCAACAAGGTGAAAAACAAGCCATTCCAGTCACAGGTGGTGAGAACCTTCAATATAACAAGCCCTTTACCATGGTAGAGCTCCTGAGAGCACTGTCGTCAGTAAAGGTCAGTGCCCGGGGGCCAGACCGCATTGCATATTCTATGCTCACTCACCTGTCAAGTGAATCTAAAGAATGTTTGCTCAAGTTTTTTAATAATGTCTGGGAAAAGGGCCAAATGCCATCAACATGGAAGGTAGCAGCGGTCATCCGCTTCCTGAAGCCTGGGAAGGATGCTTCAAACCCAACCAGTTACCGACCGATTGCACTGACAAGCTGTCTGGGGAAAACTTTCGAGAGGATAGTTAACAACCGGCTGATGCACTATCTTGAGGTTAATAACTGTCTTAATAATAACCAGTGTGGTTTTCGAAATGCACGTTCGACAGCAGACCACCTCATCCGATTGGAATCCACAATTCGAGAGGCTTTTGTCAGAGGAAATCACTGCGTGTCTGTTTTCTTTGACTTAGAAAAAGCGTATGATACCGCTTGGCGGTATGGTATCGTCCGAGACCTTTACTCATTAGGAGTACGGGGCCGACTTCTCAGTTGCGTAACCAATTTTTTACAAGGTAGGACATTCAGAGTTCGACTGGGGACAGCGCTGTCGCGGCCTTTTATTCAGGAAAACGGAGTTCCACAAGGTTCAGTGCTGAGCGTAACACTGTTTATAGTTAAAATGAACTCATTAGCAAGCGTTATTCCCCCTTCTATTTCATACTCTTTGTATGTGGACGATGTACAGATTTCGTATTCGTCCACAAATTTGAGTACTTGTGAGAGGCAACTACAACTCACAATTAACAAACTACTCAAATGGGCCGATCAAAATGGTTTCAAATTCTCTTCGGAAAAAACTGTTTGTGTCCTGTTTTCCAGGAGAAGGGGGCTGTACCCAGACCCCACACTGACTATCGATGGTCACACTCTAGCAGTACATGAGGAACACAAATTCCTTGGCGTCATCTTCGATAAAAAGCTCACTTTCGTGCCGCACATCAAGATCTTGAAAGCGAAATGCCTGAAATCTTTAAATATTCTTAAAACCATTTCACACCGGTCCTGGGGTGCGGACAGAGACTCTTCGCCGCATATACAGTTCTGTTGTTCGTTCTAAACTAGATTATGGATGTGTTGCATATGGATCAGCACGCTTATCAGTCCTGAAAGCTCTCGACCCAGTGCATCACCTTGGCTTGCGGCTGGTACTTGGAGCTTTTAGAACCACACCGGTTCAAAGCTTGTATGTTGACTCAAACGAGTGGTCCTTGGAAAGGCGACGCTTTTACCTTGCAGTGTCTTATGGGCTGAAAGTAAGGAGCTATCCACATCATCCTGCACACTCCACTGTAACGAGCACTCGTTTCCAACGGCTCTTTATTAAGAAGCCAAATGCTGTGGCTCCATTTAGTATTCGTGTCCAGCGGGATGTAGAACGTTACAATTTTACAAGCTATAATCCACCGCCCTTGCTGTTGTGCAGTAAGCTGGTATCTCCTTGGTATCCACCTGTACAACATGATACAACTCTTCTGAAATTTGACAAACAGAAATGCCCAGCCTTGCAAATACAACGAGAATTTGAAGCCCTCAAGCAAAACTTTGGCGACCATGTGGAGATATACACTGATGCTTCGAAAACAAATACAGGAGTATCATGTGTCATGGTATCTCGTGTATACACTAAGCCACACCGTTTAAGCAATATTTTGTCAATCTTTAGTGCTGAGGTTTATGGCATCATTGTTGCGCTCAACCATATCTTGCAAACACACACATTATCATCAGTTATATACACAGACTCTCTTAGTGCAGTCCATGCCATATGTGGTCTCCACATGCACAAAAGCTGCTAGTAAGACGAGCACAGTATCTTGCGAGTCTTATACAAGGAAGGGGCCACAGTTTGTGCATTTGTTGGGTGCCCAGCCATGTAGGCATAAAGGGAAATGAGAGCGCGGATCGTGCTGCCGCTGCTGCTCAGGATACCGACATTACGGCATTTGAGATTCCTCTCAGTGAGCTCCTGAGAGACCTCAGACATGTTATCAACAAAGAATGGCAAAGCTCTTGGGACACGCAAACTCTGAACAAATTGCACACTATCAAACCACGGATAAAACAGTGTGCACAACACTTCGAAAATCGATTAAATGAAGTTCTATTCAGCCGTCTGAGAGCTGGACACACGTTCTTAACACACGGGTATCTTCCCCGAGGCGAGGAGATACCACAGCTCGAGAATTGCGGGACAGCCTTGTCCGTTATGCATATACTCATAGTTTGCACCCATCACGAACGTCATCGTCAACAACACTTCTCACTGTTTTACAAGTATAGCATTCCTCTTCACCCAGCGCTTTTGCTGGGGGACGAGCCTCTCATCAGTTTTAACCATGTGTACAACCTTTTAAGATACATAGGTTACCTGAACGACCTGTGAACATCGAAATATTTTCACTGCTTTTTACCTTTCCTGTTTTGACTTTAAATGAAATCGATTATTTTTAACTAGCTTTGATTCATACCATTGTCGTGGCGCTCTATGGCCAAAGTTGCCTTTGCGCCATTAAAATCCTAATCATCATCATCATCATCATCAGCTCCTCTCAACAGTGGGAAATCTAGGTCAAATTAGTCCACTGTTGTCACGCGGATGGAATCTCTGGGTTCCTGCTCCTCTGAACAGTGGGAAATTTAGAGGAATTAGTCCACTGTTGTCACTACGGAGGGAATCTCTGGGTTCCTGCTCCTCTCAACAGTGGGGAATCTAGGGCAAATTAGTCCTCTGTTGTCACTGCGGAGGGAATCTCTGGGTTCCTGCTCCTCTCAACAGTGGAAAATTTAGGGCAATTAGTCCACTGTTGTCACTGTGGAGGGAATCTCTGGGTTCCTGCTCCTCTCAACAGTGGGGAATCTAGGCAAATTAGTCCACTGTTGTAACTTAGGAGGGAATCTCTGGGTTCCTGCTCCTCTCAACAGTGGGGAATCTAGGGCAAATTAGTCCACTGTTGTCACTGCGGAGGGAATCTGGGTTCCTGCTCCTCTCAACAGTGGGAAATCTAGGGCAAATTAGTCCACTGTTGTCACTGCGGAGGGAATCTCTGGGTTCCTGCTCTTCTCAACAGTGGAAAATTTAGGGCAATTAGTCCACTGTTGTCACTGTGGAGGGAATCTCTGGGTTCCTGCTCCTCTCAACAGTGGGGAATCTAGGGCAAATTAGTCCACTGTTGTCACTGCGGAGGGAATCTCTGGGTTCCTGCTCCTCTCAACAGTGGGGAATCTAGGGCAAATTAGTCCACTGTTGTCACTGCGGAGGGAATCTCTGGGTTCCTGCTCCTCTCAACAGTGGAAAATTTAGGGCAATTAGTCCACTGTTGTCACTGTGGACGGAATCTCTGGGTTCCTGCTCCTCTCAACAGTGGGGAATCTAGGGCAAATTAGTCCACTGTTGTCACTGCGGAGGGAATCTCTGGGTTCCTGCTCCTCTCAACAGTGGAAAATTTAGGGCAATTAGTCCACTGTTGTCACTGTGGAGGGAATCTCTGGGTTCCTGCTCCTCTCAACAGTGGGGAATTTAGGGCAAATTAGTCCACTGTTGTCACTGCGGAGGGAATCTCTGGGTTCCTGCTCCTTTCAACAGTGGAAAATTTAGGGCAATTAGTCCACTGTTGTCACTGTAGAAGGAATCTCTGGGTTCCTGCTCCTCTCAACAGTGGGAAATCTAGGGCAAATTCGTCCACTGTTGTCACTGCGCAGGGAATCTCTGAGTTCCTGCTCCTCTCAACAGTGGGAAATCTAGGGCAAATTAGTTAGGGAGATGTTAGTGGCAGACTGGCATAGTAAGGACGTAGAAGATTACAGTAAGGACATGGAGACTTACAATGAGGACGTGGGGACTTACGATAAGGACATGCCGACTTACAATGAGGACATGGAGACTTACTGCCTTAAGAAAGGTCTTACAGCTACATGCGTCTCAGCGGCATGCCTTACGGCCACACGTCTCACAGCTACATGCCTTACTGTATATGCCTTACCATCTGCATGCCATACCGCTATGCGACTGCGCTCTTGCGACTGCGTAGGGAATCTCTGGGTTCCTGCTCCTCTCAACAATCGGAAATTTAGGGCAATTAGTCCACTGTTGTCACTGCGGAGGGAATCTCTGGGTTCCTACTCCTCTCAACAGTGGGAAATTTAGGGCAATTAGTCCACTGTTGTCACTGCGGAGGGAATCTCTGGGTTCCTGCTCCTCTCAACAGTGGGAAATTTAGGGCAATTAGTCCACTGTTGTCACCGTGGAGGGAATCTCTGGGTTCCTGCTCCTCTCAACAATGGGAAATTTAGGGCAATTAGTCCACTGTTGTCACTGCGGAGGGAATCTCTGGGTTCCTGCTCCTCTCAACAGTGGGGAATCTAGGGCAAATTAGTCCACTGTTGTCACTGCGGAGGGCTGGGTTCCTGCTCCTCTCAACAGTGGGGAATCTAGGGCAAATTAGTGCACTGTTGTCACTGCGGAGGGAATCTATGGGTTCCTGCTCCTCTCAACAGTGTGAAATCTAGGGCAAATTCGTCCACTGTTGTCACTGCGGAGGGAATCTCTGGGTTCCTGCTTCTCTCAACAGTGGAAAATTTAGGGCAATTAGTCCAGTGTTGTCACTGCGGAGGGAATCTCTGGGTTCCTGCTCCTCTCAACAGTGGGAAATCTAGGGCAAATTAGTTAGCGACATGTTAGTGGCAGACTGGCATAGTAAGGACGTAGAAGATTACAGTAAGGACATGGAGACTTACAATGAGGACGTGGGGACTTACGATAAGGACATGCCGACTTACAATGAGGACAAGGAGACTTACTGCCTTAAGAAAGGTCTCACAGCTACATGCGTCACAGCGGCATGCCTTACGGCCACACGTCTCACAGCTACATGCCTTACTGTATATGCCTTACCAGCAGCATGCCATACCGCTATGCGACTGCGCTCTTGCGACTGCGGAGGGAATCTCTGGGTTCCTGCTCCTCTCAACAATCGGAAATTTAGGGCAATTAGTCCACTGTTGTCACTGCGGGGGGAATCTCTGGGTTCCTGCTCCTCTCAACAGTGAGAAATTTAGGGCAATTAGTCCACTGTTGTCACTGCGGAGGGAATCTCTGGGTTCCTGCTCCTCTCAACAGTGGGAAATTTAGGGCAATTAGTCCACTGTTGTCAGTGCGGAGGGAATCTCTGAGTTCCTGCTCCTCTCAACAGTGGGAAATTTAGGGCAATTAGTCCACTGTTGTCACCGTGGAGGGAATCTCTGGGTTCCTGCTCCTCTCAACAGTGGGGAATCTAGGGCAAATTAGTCCACTGTTGTCACTGCGGAGGGAATCTCTGGGTTCCTGTTCCTCTCAACAGTGGGAAATCTAGGGCAAATTAGTCCACTGTTGTCACTGCGGAGGGAATCTCTGGGTTCCTGCTCCTCTCAACAGTGGGAAATCTAGGGCAAATTAGTCCACTGTTGTCACTGCGGAGGGAATCTCTGGGTTCCTGCTCCTCTCAACAGAGGGAAATCTAGGGCAAATTAGTCCACTGTTGTCACTGCGGAGGGAATCTCTGGGTTCCTGCTCCTCTCAACAGTGGGAAATCTAGGGCAAATTAGTTAGGGAGATGTTAGTGGCAGACTGGCATAGTAAGGACGTAGAGGATTACAGTAAGGACATGGAAACTTACAATGAGGACGTGGGGACTTACGATAAGGACATGCCGACTTACAATGAGGACATGGAGACTTACTGCCTTAAGAAAGGTCTTACAGCTATATGCCTCACAGTGGCATGCCTTACTGCCACACGTCTCACAGCTACATGCCTTACTGTATATGCCTTACCAGCTGCATGCCATACCGCTATGCTACTGTGCTCTTGCGACTGCGGAGGGAATCTCTGGGTTCCTGCTCCTCTCAACAATGGGAAATTTAGGGCAATTAGTCCACTGTTGTCACTGCGGAGGGAATCTCTGGGTTCCTGCTCCTCTCAACAGTGGGGAATCTAGGGCAAATTAGTCCACTGTTGTCACTGCGGAGGGCTGGGTTCCTGCTCCTCTCAACAGTGAGAAATTTAGGGGAATTAGTCCACTGTTGTCACTACTGAGGGAATCTCTGGGTTCCTGCTCCTCTCAACAGTGGGGAATCTAGGGCAAATTAGTCCACTGTTGTCACTGCGGAGGGAATCTCTGGGTTCCTGCTCCTCTCAACAGTGGAAAATTTTGGGCAATTAGTCCACTGCTGTCACTGTCGAGGGAATCTCTGGGTTCCTGCTCCTCTCAACAGTGGGGAATCTAGGGCAAATTAGTCCACTGTTGTCACTGCGGAGGGAATCTCTGGGTTCTTGCTCCTCTCAACAGTGGGAAATCTAGGGCAAATCAGTCCACTGTTGTCACTGCGGAGGGAATCTCTGGGTTCCTGCTCCTCTCAACAGCGGGGAATCTAGGGCAAATTAGTCCACTGTTGCCACTGCGGAGGGAATCTCTGGGTTCCTGCTCCTCTCAACAATGGGAAATTTAGGGCAATTAGTCCACTGTTGTCACTGCGGAGGGAATCTCTGGGTTTCTGCTCCTCTCAACAGTGAGAAATTTAGGGCAATTAGTCCACGTTGTCACTGCGGAGGGAATCTCTGGGTTCCTGCTCCTCTCAACAGTGGGAAATTTAGGGCAATTAGTCCACTGCTGCCACTGCGGAGGGAATCTCTGGGTTCCTGCTCCTCTCAACAGTGGGAAATTTACGGCAATTAGTCCACTGTTGTCACTGTGGAGGGAATCTCTGGGTTCCTGCTCCTCTCAACAGTGGGGAATCTAGGGCAAATTAGTCCACTGTTGTCACTGCGGAGGGAATCTCTGGGTTCCTGCTCCTCTCAACAGTGGGAAGTCTAGGGCAAATTAGTCCACTGTTGTCACTGCGGAGGGAATCTCTGGGTTCCTGCTCATCTCAACAGTGGGAAATCTAGGGCAAATTAGTCCACTGTTGTCACTGCGGAGGGAATCTCTGGGTTCCTGCTCCTCTCAACAGTGGGAAATCTAGGGCAAATTAGTCCACTGTTGTCACTGCGGAGGGAGTCGCTGGGTTCCTGCTCCTCTCAACAGTGGGGAATCTAGGGCAAATTAGTCCACTGTTGTCACTGTGGAGGGAATCTCTGGGTTCCTTCTCCTCTCAACAGTGGAAAATTTAGGGCAATTAGTCCACTGTTGTGACTGTGGAGGGAATCTCTGGGTTTGCGCTCCTCTAAACAGTGGGGAATCTAGTGCAAATTAGTCCACTGTTGTCACTGCGGAGGGAATCTCTGGGTTCCTGCTCCTCTCAACAATGGGAAATATAGGGCAATTAGTCCACTGTTGTCACTGTGGAGGGAATCTCGGGGTTCCTGCTCCTCTCAACAGTGGGGAATCTAGGGCAAATTAGTCCACTGTTGTCACTGCGGAGGGAATCTCTGGGTTCCTGCTCCTCTCAGCAGTGAGAAATTTAGGGCAATTAGTCCACTGTTGTCACTGCGGAGGAAATCTCTGGGTTCCTGCTCCTCTCAACAGTGGGAAATTTAGGGCAATTAGTCCACTGTTGTCACTGCGGAGGGAATCTCTGGGTTCCTGCTCCTCTCAACAGTGGGAAATTTAGGCAATCAGTCCACTGTTGTCACTGTGGAGGGAATCTCGGGGTTCCTGCTCCTCTCAGCAGTGAGAAATTTAGGGCAATTAGTCCACTGTTGTCACTGCGGAGGAAATCTCTGGGTTCCTGCTCCTCTCAACAGTGGGAAATTTAGGGCAATTAGTCCACTGTTGTCACTGCGGAGGGAATCTCTGGGTTCCTGCTCCTCTCAACAGTGGGAAATTTAGGCAATCAGTCCACTGTTGTCACTGTGGAGGGAATCTCGGGGTTCCTGCTCCTCTCAACAGTGGGGAATCTAGGGCAAATTAGTCCACTGTTGTCACTGCGGAGGGAATCTCTGGGTTCCTGCTCCTCTCAACAGTGGGAAATCTAGGGCAAATTAGTCCACCGTTGTCACTGCGGAGGGAATCTCTGGGTTCCTGCTCCTCTCAACAGTGGGAAATCTAGGGCAAATTAGTCCACTGTTGTCACTGCGGAGGGAATCTCTGGGTTCCTGTTCCTCTCAACAGTGGGAAATCTAGGGTAAATTAGTCCACTGTTGTCACTGCGGAGGGAATCTCTGGGTTCCTGCTCCTCTCAACAGTGGGAAATCTAGGGCAAATTAGTCCACTGTTGTCACTGCGGAGGGAATCTCTGGGTTCCTGCTCCTCTCAACAGAGGGAAATCTAGGGCAAATTAGTCCACTGTTGTCACTGCGGAGGGAATCTCTGGGTTCCTGCTCCTCTCAACAGTGGGAAATCTAGGGCAAATTAGTTAGGGAGATGTTAGTGGCAGACTGGCATAGTAAGGACGTAGAGGATTACAGTAAGGACATGGAAACTTACAATGAGGACGTGGGGACTTACGATAAGGACATGCCGACTTACAATGAGGACATGGAGACTTACTGCCTTAAGAAAGGTCTTACAGCTATATGCCTCACAGTGGCATGCCTTACTGCCACACGTCTCACAGCTACATGCCTTACTGTATATGCCTTACCAGCTGCATGCCATACCGCTATGCTACTGTGCTCTTGCGACTGCGGAGGGAATCTCTGGGTTCCTGCTCCTCTCAACAATGGGAAATTTAGGGCAATTAGTCCACTGTTGTCACTGCGGAGGGAATCTCTGGGTTCCTGCTCCTCTCAACAGTGGGGAATCTAGGGCAAATTAGTCCACTGTTGTCACTGCGGAGGGCTGGGTTCCTGCTCCTCTCAACAGTGAGAAATTTAGGGGAATTAGTCCACTGTTGTCACTACTGAGGGAATCTCTGGGTTCCTGCTCCTCTCAACAGTGGGGAATCTAGGGCAAATTAGTCCACTGTTGTCACTGCGGAGGGAATCTCTGGGTTCCTGCTCCTCTCAACAGTGGAAAATTTTGGGCAATTAGTCCACTGCTGTCACTGTCGAGGGAATCTCTGGGTTCCTGCTCCTCTCAACAGTGGGGAATCTAGGGCAAATTAGTCCACTGTTGTCACTGCGGAGGGAATCTCTGGGTTCCTGCTCCTCTCAACAGTGGGAAATCTAGGGCAAATCAGTCCACTGTTGTCACTGCGGAGGGAATCTCTGGGTTCCTGCTCCTCTCAACAGCGGGGAATCTAGGGCAAATTAGTCCACTGTTGCCACTGCGGAGGGAATCTCTGGGTTCCTGCTCCTCTCAACAATGGGAAATTTAGGGCAATTAGTCCACTGTTGTCACTGCGGAGGGAATCTCTGGGTTTCTGCTCCTCTCAACAGTGAGAAATTTAGGGCAATTAGTCCACGTTGTCACTGCGGAGGGAATCTCTGGGTTCCTGCTCCTCTCAACAGTGGGAAATTTAGGGCAATTAGTCCACTGCTGCCACTGCGGAGGGAATCTCTGGGTTCCTGCTCCTCTCAACAGTGGGAAATTTACGGCAATTAGTCCACTGTTGTCACTGTGGAGGGAATCTCTGGGTTCCTGCTCCTCTCAACAGTGGGGAATCTAGGGCAAATTAGTCCACTGTTGTCACTGCGGAGGGAATCTCTGGGTTCCTGCTCCTCTCAACAGTGGGAAGTCTAGGGCAAATTAGTCCACTGTTGTCACTGCGGAGGGAATCTCTGGGTTCCTGCTCATCTCAACAGTGGGAAATCTAGGGCAAATTAGTCCACTGTTGTCACTGCGGAGGGAATCTCTGGGTTCCTGCTCCTCTCAACAGTGGGAAATCTAGGGCAAATTAGTCCACTGTTGTCACTGCGGAGGGAATCTCTGGGTTCCTTCTCCTCTCAACAGTGGAAAATTTAGGGCAATTAGTCCACTGTTGTGACTGTGGAGGGAATCTCTGGGTTTGCGCTCCTCTAAACAGTGGGGAATCTAGTGCAAATTAGTCCACTGTTGTCACTGCGGAGGGAATCTCTGGGTTCCTGCTCCTCTCAACAATGGGAAATATAGGGCAATTAGTCCACTGTTGTCACTGTGGAGGGAATCTCGGGGTTCCTGCTCCTCTCAACAGTGGGGAATCTAGGGCAAATTAGTCCACTGTTGTCACTGCGGAGGGAATCTCTGGGTTCCTGCTCCTCTCAGCAGTGAGAAATTTAGGGCAATTAGTCCACTGTTGTCACTGCGGAGGAAATCTCTGGGTTCCTGCTCCTCTCAACAGTGGGAAATTTAGGGCAATTAGTCCACTGTTGTCACTGCGGAGGGAATCTCTGGGTTCCTGCTCCTCTCAACAGTGGGAAATTTAGGCAATCAGTCCACTGTTGTCACTGTGGAGGGAATCTCGGGGTTCCTGCTCCTCTCAACAGTGGGGAATCTAGGGCAAATTAGTCCACTGTTGTCACTGCGGAGGGAATCTCTGGGTTCCTGCTCCTCTCAACAGTGGGAAATCTAGGGCAAATTAGTCCACCGTTGTCACTGCGGAGGGAATCTCTGGGTTCCTGCTCCTCTCAACAGTGGGAAATCTAGGGCAAATTAGTCCACTGTTGTCACTGCGGAGGGAATCTCTGGGTTCCTGCTCCTCTCAACAATGGGGAATCTAGGGCACATTCGTCCACTGTTGTCACTGCGGAGGGAGTCTCTGGGTTCCTGCTGCTCTCAACAGTGGGGAATCTAGGGCAAATTAGTCCACTGTTGTCACTGCGGAGGGAATCTCTGGGTTCCTGCTCCTCTCAACAGTGGAAAATTTAGGGCAATTAGTCCATTGTTGTGACTGTGGAGGGAATCTCTGGGTTCGTGCTCCTCTCAACAGTGGGGAATCTAGGGCAAATTAGTCCACTGTTGTCACTGCGGAGGGAATCTCTGAGTTCCTGCTCCTCTCAACAGTGGGAAATCTAGGGCAAATTAGTCCACTGTTGTCACTGCGGAGGGAATCTCTGGGTTCCTGCTCCTCTCAACAGTGGGAAATCTAGGGCAAATTAGTCCACTGTTGTCACTGCGGAGGGAATCTCTGGGTTCCTGCTCCTCTCAACAGTGGGAAATCTAGGGCAAATTAGTTAGGGAGATGTTAGTGGCAGACTGGCATAGTAAGGACGTAGAGGATTACAGTAAGGACATGGAAACTTACAATGAGGACGTGGGGACTTACGATAAGGACATGCCGACTTACAATGAGGACATGGAGACTTACTGCCTTAAGAAAGGTCTTACAGCTATATGCCTCACAGTGGCATGCCTTACTGCCACACGTCTCACAGCTACATGCCTTACTGTATATGCCTTACCAGCTGCATGCCATACCGCTATGCTACTGTGCTCTTGCGACTGCGGAGGGAATCTCTGGGTTCCTGCTCCTCTCAACAATGGGAAATTTAGGGCAATTAGTCCACTGTTGTCACTGCGGAGGGAATCTCTGGGTTCCTGCTCCTCTCAACAGTGGGGAATCTAGGGCAAATTAGTCCACTGTTGTCACTGCGGAGGGCTGGGTTCCTGCTCCTCTCAACAGTGAGAAATTTAGGGGAATTAGTCCACTGTTGTCACTACTGAGGGAATCTCTGGGTTCCTGCTCCTCTCAACAGTGGGGAATCTAGGGCAAATTAGTCCACTGTTGTCACTGCGGAGGGAATCTCTGGGTTCCTGCTCCTCTCAACAGTGGAAAATTTTGGGCAATTAGTCCACTGCTGTCACTGTCGAGGGAATCTCTGGGTTCCTGCTCCTCTCAACAGTGGGGAATCTAGGGCAAATTAGTCCACTGTTGTCACTGCGGAGGGAATCTCTGGGTTCCTGCTCCTCTCAACAGTGGGAAATCTAGGGCAAATCAGTCCACTGTTGTCACTGCGGAGGGAATCTCTGGGTTCCTGCTCCTCTCAACAGCGGGGAATCTAGGGCAAATTAGTCCACTGTTGCCACTGCGGAGGGAATCTCTGGGTTCCTGCTCCTCTCAACAATGGGAAATTTAGGGCAATTAGTCCACTGTTGTCACTGCGGAGGGAATCTCTGGGTTTCTGCTCCTCTCAACAGTGAGAAATTTAGGGCAATTAGTCCACGTTGTCACTGCGGAGGGAATCTCTGGGTTCCTGCTCCTCTCAACAGTGGGAAATTTAGGGCAATTAGTCCACTGCTGCCACTGCGGAGGGAATCTCTGGGTTCCTGCTCCTCTCAACAGTGGGAAATTTACGGCAATTAGTCCACTGTTGTCACTGTGGAGGGAATCTCTGGGTTCCTGCTCCTCTCAACAGTGGGGAATCTAGGGCAAATTAGTCCACTGTTGTCACTGCGGAGGGAATCTCTGGGTTCCTGCTCCTCTCAACAGTGGGAAGTCTAGGGCAAATTAGTCCACTGTTGTCACTGCGGAGGGAATCTCTGGGTTCCTGCTCATCTCAACAGTGGGAAATCTAGGGCAAATTAGTCCACTGTTGTCACTGCGGAGGGAATCTCTGGGTTCCTGCTCCTCTCAACAGTGGGAAATCTAGGGCAAATTAGTCCACTGTTGTCACTGCGGAGGGAGTCGCTGGGTTCCTGCTCCTCTCAACAGTGGGGAATCTAGGGCAAATTAGTCCACTGTTGTCACTGCGGAGGGAATCTCTGGGTTCCTTCTCCTCTCAACAGTGGAAAATTTAGGGCAATTAGTCCACTGTTGTGACTGTGGAGGGAATCTCTGGGTTTGTGCTCCTCTCAACAGTGGGGAATCTAGTGCAAATTAGTCCACTGTTGTCACTGCGGAGGGAATCTCTGGGTTCCTGCTCCTCTCAACAATGGGAAATTTAGGGCAATTAGTCCACTGTTGTCACTGTGGAGGGAATCTCGGGGTTCCTGCTCCTCTCAACAGTGGGGAATCTAGGGCAAATTAGTCCACTGTTGTCACTGCGGAGGGAATCTCTGGGTTCCTGCTCCTCTCAGCAGTGAGAAATTTAGGGCAATTAGTCCACTGTTGTCACTGCGGAGGAAATCTCTGGGTTCCTGCTCCTCTCAACAGTGGGAAATTTAGGGCAATTAGTCCACTGTTGTCACTGCGGAGGGAATCTCTGGGTTCCTGCTCCTCTCAACAGTGGGAAATTTAGGCAATCAGTCCACTGTTGTCACTGTGGAGGGAATCTCGGGGTTCCTGCTCCTCTCAACAGTGGGGAATCTAGGGCAAATTAGTCCACTGTTGTCACTGCGGAGGGAATCTCTGGGTTCCTGCTCCTCTCAACAGTGGGAAATCTAGTGCAAATTAGTCCACCGTTGTCACTGCGGAGGGAATCTCTGGGTTCCTGCTCCTCTCAACAGTGGGAAATCTAGGGCAAATTAGTCCACTGTTGTCACTGCGGAGGGAATCTCTGGGTTCCTGCTCCTCTCAACAATGGGGAATCTAGGGCACATTCGTCCACTGTTGTCACTGCGGAGGGAGTCTCTGGGTTCCTGCTGCTCTCAACAGTGGGGAATCTAGGGCAAATTAGTCCACTGTTGTCACTGCGGAGGGAATCTCTGGGTTCCTGCTCCTCTCAACAGTGGAAAATTTAGGGCAATTAGTCCATTGTTGTGACTGTGGAGGGAATCTCTGGGTTCGTGCTCCTCTCAACAGTGGGGAATCTAGGGCAAATTAGTCCACTGTTGTCACTGCGGAGGGAATCTCTGAGTTCCTGCTCCTCTCAACAGTGGGAAATCTAGGGCAAATTAGTCCACTGTTGTCACTGCGGAGGGAATCTCTGGGTTCCTGCTCCTCTCAAAAGTGGGAAATCTAGGGCAAATTAGTTAGGGAGATGTTAGTGGCAGACTGGCATAGTAAGGACGTAGAGGATTACAGTAAGGACATGGAGACTTACAATGAGGACGTGGGGACTTACGATAAGGACATGCCGACTTACAATGAGGACATGGAGACTTACTGCCTTAAGAAAGGTCTTACAGCTACATGGGTCACAGCGGCATGCCTTACGGCCACACGTCTCACAGCTACATGCCTTACTGTATATGCCTTACCAGTTGCATGCCATACCGCTATGCTACTGCACTCTTGCGACTGCGGAGGGAATCTCTGGGTTCCTGCTCCTCTCAACAGTGGGAAATTTAGGGCAATTAGTCCACTGCTGCCACTGCGGAGGGAATCTCTGGGTTCCTGCTCCTCTCAACAGTGGGAAATTTACGGCAATTAGTCCACTGTTGTCACTGTGGAGGGAATCTCTAGGTTCCTGCTCCTCTCAACAGTGGGGAATCTAGGGCAAATTAGTCCACTGTTGTCACTGCGGAGGGAATCTCTGGGTTCCTGCTCCTCTCAACAGTGGGAAGTCTAGGGCAAATTAGTCCACTGTTGTCACTGCGGAGGGAATCTCTGGGTTCCTGCTCATCTCAACAGTGGGAAATCTAGGGCAAATTAGTCCACTGTTGTCACTGCGGAGGGAATCTCTGGGTTCCTGCTCCTCTCAACAGTGGGAAATCTAGGGCAAATTAGTCCACTGTTGTCACTGCGGAGGGAGTCTCTGGGTTCCTGCTCCTCTCAACAGTGGGGAATCTAGGGCAAATTAGTCCACTGTTGTCACTGCGGAGGGAATCTCTGGGTTCCTTCTCCTCTCAACAGTGGAAAATTTAGGGCAATTAGTCCACTGTTGTGACTGTGGAGGGAATCTCTGGGTTCGTGCTCCTCTCAACAGTGGGGAATCTAGTGCAAATTAGTCCACTGTTGTCACTGCGGAGGGAATCTCTGGGTTCCTGCTCCTCTCAACAATGGGAAATTTAGGGCAATTAGTCCACTGTTGTCACTGTGGAGGGAATCTCGGGGTTCCTGCTCCTCTCAACAGTGGGGAATCTAGGGCAAATTAGTCCACTGTTGTCACTGCGGAGGGAATCTCTGGGTTCCTGCTCCTCTCAACAGTGAGAAATTTAGGGCAATTAGTCCACTGTTGTCACTGCGGAGGAAATCTCTGGGTTCCTGCTCCTCTCAACAGTGGGAAATTTAGGGCAATTAGTCCACTGTTGTCACTGCGGAGGGAATCTCTGGGTTCCTGCTCCTCTCAACAGTGGGAAATTTAGGGCAATTAGTCCACTGTTGTCACTGTGGAGGGAATCTCGGGGTTCCTGCTCCTCTCAACAGTGGGGAATCTAGGGCAAATTAGTCCACTGTTGTCACTGCGGAGGGAATCTCTGGGTTCCTGCTCCTCTCAACAGTGGGAAATCTAGGGCAAATTAGTCCACCGTTGTCACTGCGGAGGGAATCTCTGGGTTCCTGCTCCTCTCAACAGTGGGAAATCTAGGGCAAATTAGTCCACTATTGTCACTGCGGAGGGAATCTCTGGGTTCCTGCTCCTCTCAACAATGGGGAATCTAGGGCACATTCGTCCACTGTTGTCACTGCGGAGGGAGTCTCTGGGTTCCTGCTCCTCTCAACAGTGGGGAATCTAGGGCAAATTAGTCCACTGTTGTCACTGCGGAGGGAATCTCTGGGTTCCTGCTCCTCTCAACAGTGGAAAATTTAGGGCAATTAGTCCATTGTTGTGACTGTGGAGGGAATCTCTGGGTTCGTGCTCCTCTCAACAGTGGGGAATCTAGGGCAAATTAGTCCACTGTTGTCACTGCGGAGGGAATCTCTGAGTTCCTGCTCCTCTCAACAGTGGGAAATCTAGGGCAAATTAGTCCACTGTTGTCACTGCGGAGGGAATCTCTGGGTTCCTGCTCCTCTCAACAGTGGGGAATCTAGGGCAAATTAGTCCACTGTTGTCACTGCGGAGGGAATCTCTGGGTTCCTGCTCCTCTCAAAAGTGGGAAATCTAGGGCAAATTAGTTAGGGAGATGATAGTGGCAGACTGGCATAGTAAGGACGTAGAGGATTACAGTAAGGACATGGAGACTTACAATGAGGACGTGGGGACTTACGATAAGGACATGCCGACTTACAATGAGGACATGGAGACTTACTGCCTTAAGAAAGGTCTTACAGCTACATGGGTCACAGCGGCATGCCTTACGGCCACACGTCTCACAGCTACATGCCTTACTGTATATCCCTTACCAGTTGCATGCCATACCGCTATGCTACTGCGCTCTTGCGACTGCGGAGGGAGTCTCTGGGTTCCTGCTCCTCTCAACAGTGGGAAATTTAGGGCAATTAGTCCACTGTTGTCACTGCGGAGGGAATCTCTGGGTTCCTGCTCCTCTCAACAGTGGGAAATTTAGGGCAATTAGTCCACTGTTGTCACTGCGGAGGGAATCTCTGGGTTCCTGCTCCTCTCAACAGTGGAAAATTTAGGGCAATTAGTCCACTGTTGTCACTGCGGAGGGAATCTCTGGGTTTCTGCTCCTCTCAACAGTGGGAAATCTAGGGCAAATTAGTCGACTGTTGTCACTGCGGAGGGAATCTCTGGGTTCCTGCTCCTCTCAACAATGGGAAATTTAGGGCAATTAGTCCACTGTTGTCACTGCGGAGGGAATCTCTGGGTTCCTGCTCCTCTCAACAGTGAGAAATTTAGGGCAATTAGTCCACTTTTGTCACTGCGGAGGGAATCGCTTGGTTCCTGCTCCTCTCAACAGTGGGAAATTTAGGGCAATTAGTCCACTGCTGCCACTGCGGAGGGAATCTCTGGGTTCCTGTTCCTCTCAACAGTGGGAAATTTAGGGCAATTAGCCCACTGTTGTCACTGTGGAGAAAATCTCTGGGTTCCTGCTCCTCTCAACAGTGGGGAATCTAGGGCAAATTAGTCCACTGTTGTCACTGCGGAGGGAATCTCTGGGTTCCTGCTCCTCTCAACAGTGGGAAAACTAGGGCAAATTAGTCAACTGTTGTCACTGCGGAGGGAATCTCTGGGTTCCTGCTCCTCTCAAAAGTGGGAAATCTAGGGCAAATTAGTTAGGGAGATGTTAGTGGCAGACTGGCATAGTAAGGACGTAGAGGATTACAGTAAGGACATGGAGACTTACAATGAGGACGTGGGGACTTACGATAAGGACATGCCGACTTACAATGAGGACATGGAGACTTACTGCCTTAAGAAAGGTCTTACAGCTACATGGGTCACAGCGGCATGCCTTACGGCCACACGTCTCACAGCTACATGCCTTACTGTATATGCCTTACCAGTTGCATGCCATACCGCTATGCTACTGCACTCTTGCGACTGCGGAGGGAATCTCTGGGTTCCTGCTCCTCTCAACAGTGGGAAATTTAGGGCAATTAGTCCACTGTTGTCACTGCGGAGGGAATCTCTGGGTTCCTGCTCCTCTCAACAGTGGAAAATTTTGGGCAATTAGTCCACTGTTGTCACTGCGGAGGGAATCTCTGGGTTCCTGCTCCTCTCAACACGGGAAAAATTAGGGCAATTAGTCCACTGTTGTCACTGCGGAGGGAATCTCTGGGTTTCTGCTCCTCTCAACAGTGGGAAATCTAGGGCAAATTAGTCGACTGTTGTCACTGCGGAGGGAATCTCTGGGTTCCTGCTCCTCTCAACAATGGGAAATTTAGAGCAATTAGACCACTGTTGTCACTGCGGAGGGAATCTCTGCGTTCCTGCTCCTCTCAACAGTGAGAAATTTAGGGCAATTAGTCCACTGTTGTCACTGCGGAGGGAATCGCTGGGTTCCTGCTCCTCTCAACAGTGGGAAAGTTAGGGCAATTAGTCCACTGCTGCCACTGCGGAGGATAATACGAACTGCGAACTGATAATACGCAAATGTCAGCTGTACAACGCAAATGTCGACAATTTGACCTATGTACTCCATGCAGAATAAGTAAAAAAATTGATAACACATTTGGTAAGGCAGAAATCGCCCTGCCTCGTGTGTGAATCAGAGAGAGAGAAGGAAAGATGTAGGAGAGAAAGGGAATGGCGCTGTTGGTTGTGCATGGGCTGTCCGTCCCACCTGTACCGGCAGAACCTGTTTTCCCTGAGTTCTTGTGTTTAGTAACGCCAATAAAATATCTGGAATACATATTAGTACAATGCAACTGTACCCTACAATGCAATATATCCATGCTGTTAATTGGGCAGACCAGCTCTCCGTCCCAATGTATTTCCTATGGAACAGTTTTTGTGCTTTTTCTCGGTAACCACCACACAGATTTTGACGCAGGTGGTTTCATCATAAAGAGGAAGACGAGATGAAGAGAATTATGCTACTAGATTTCTCATACATGTCGTATGTATTTTACGGCGAAGTCACGAAAATAATACACAATTTTTCTCCTCCCTCTATGAGCAGGATTTTATTAAACTTCTATAGCCATTTCGAAAAAAACTTTCCATTTACTTTCTCTGGAAATATTTCAGAAATTGATAGACATCAAATTTATATGTCTACCGCTTTCCATTTTTATAAGAAAGTATGAAATGTGAGTACGGATAAATACCATCTCAAAGCCCCGTGAACCGCGTCATTCTGTGTCGCCCTCTAGCCGTAGCACAGGAAAAACCGCGCGGAACATTTTGACCGTATCCATCCGCCGACCATGCGGCGCGCACGCGCACCATAGTGCTCCCTCTCACCTCTTTACTTTCATGAACAGCTGACTTAGGGCATGGCCTTGTAGACCAGAACAAAAGCTTACTTAGCTGCTCGTAAAGGGAATGTCGTCAGCCAGCATTGTCGCGGCCGGTGTAGGAGACCACCGAGACCAATAAACCTCTTCTTTTTTCGGTGCGCTTATAGAAAACTGAGATGAGTTGATTAGCTTCACATGAAACGTCAATTTACTCAGTCAACTGTCTCATAAGGCTAACTAGAATCTCTCGTATTTACGGTTAGTGGAAGGCCGACTTCACAAACATTCCAGTAACGTTCAACAGGGCTGCCCTTTAATGTTCGTAATGTTGAAACAGCCGGCAAGCGGATTACACACAGATAAATGTTTCTAAGGATAACGGCACTTAGAACTGCAGCTTTATTTTTGTTTCTCTTTCTTTCTTTTATTGATCGATTTATTTTTATTTTTATCTTTATTATTATTATTTTTTCATGAGCGCTCCACGTGAACCAATAAGAAAAATCGATCACGCGGCCGCTGCACAATTATTTCCGCCCACGCAATGAGTAATAGTGTTTTCCGGAACCCAAATTCACGTTCGCGAAGCAAGGAAAACCAACGACAGCGACGGGGATGGGGGATATATTTATTAGACGAAAAGAAAAAAAAAACGGGCTACAGGTCAGCCAAACGGGACGCCGGCTTGCTATTCCGGAAATACATAAATAACATTAAGAAATAAGAGAGAAATGAAACGGACGCGACGGAACAGCACGTTAGTTAGTTGATTATTATGTTAGTAAAAGTTCGACGTTTGCATTTTCATGTTCAGGTTAGTCCTTAGACTTTGGGTCTGGGCTTTGGCAGTTTCCGCGCAGAAACAGTCAGATAACATTTATTTACAGCAGTTTATTTTTCAACGGGGACTTCGATCACGTTATTTTGAGATACGGCCAATTTTTCGATACCGGTTCCCTGGATTTTCCATCTTTCGACAATCCTTGCTAGTTGCACGTTGGATGACCCAAAACCTGTACCCGTCTGTCTTTGCACGGCGAACAAAAGGAGGCCTTCTGAGGAAGATAAGAAGAAGCTCCGGATCGCTGGGGATTCTCCGCCGAACTAGCGTCTACGCTGAACGAAAAGTCTGGTGTAATGTGAAGTACCCTGTGAGAACCAAGGAGTGTTTAAAAATATAGTACTGAAGTTTCCGGGTAATAATCAGCGCAATTATGAGACGGAAATCGTCCTCCGAGACCTCGCCGCGCGTCCAGTTTCTTTCATTTTATCTTGTTCATTTATACACAAAGATGGAGTTCAAGGAGTTATTCCGAAATCCTAAGCTCTTTGGAGACATCTACATCATTTACTCATGAATGCAACACTGTCATTTGACAACACATGACAGTCCATTAATGCTTTGAACATGAATTGAGCTTTACCCTCTGGTTGGGCATGAAACAATGAATCTTTCAACAGCTCATGACCCACAGTTTGAGAAACACTGGTGTACGCATTCGTCCCAACAATAATCTGGCATCCTTCAAAAACACCATCAAACAGGACTTTTCTGCTGATACGTAGGGTGACATGCAATTACTTTTTGATGATTTGCATTTCTCTTTGTTCATTTGCTATTAGTTTCTAATACTTGTCATGTGTTCTTGGTATTTCTGTAACCCTCAAATTGTGTACACATTTGCACTGACTTTGTCTTGGACTGTTCAACAGGGCTTGCCCACTATCAGTATCAGTGTATACTGTCATGGAATAACAATAAAAACCTGGAAACTGAAAAAGAAAAAAAAACATCTGAAGCACATCTGTCTGACTGATTCCTCTAACAACCTCCTGACAAATGCTCGATGAATGATAGTTCATGTCACCACTCCTTGTGGACAGAAACAAGCTGTAACAGGCCGAGGAAGTTTAGATGATGTGGTGAACCTACGAGTTTGTTGTTGCCTTGAATGGGCAATCATCTCAGAGGTAAAACTTATGTTGACTACTGCCTTCAAAGTCTAACTATAAATTCGTTGTTCTGAACTTGTCTTGGTACACCGGAGTTCACAAGCAAGAGCAGCCTTTTGGGAAGAAATAGGCAGCAAAATCTCAAATTGGAACACTGACCTTACCGAGCAGTGTTTGTTAGTTGTCGGGGTTGTACGACGTGCAGCTTGGTACAAATCTTTACGGACCACCATGGTGTCACATTTCTCCATTGGAGTGACACCCTAGCATCAAACAAGAGCAGACGCACATACTGAGAGATAGACCCGTTTCTTATTCGATCTTTTGCTGGTAGCTGGCAGGGGACCGCTCAGATGAAGAAAGGCGTAGTGCCGTGAACTTTTGTCTTGGGCTGTACACGCTGTTGTGTTGTACTCATACAAATTCTGAAATGCATGCCACTTCTTAAAGAATCTTTGGAAATTTGAAACCATTATGCCTTACTTGTCAGCTCTGATCATGAGCGAGATGGTAGGGGGCCCCTGAGGAATGTCCCGTTGTGTCCTGGAACCTTGCCAGTCTGGAACAATGCAGACGAATCATCAATGCAGGTTGCCCCATGCCTGACGGAACCTTATGATTTTATGGACCTTTTCCTTTGACGTTCTTCTCTGTAAGAGCACCCGATCAGTTACAAATGTAACAACACTTTAAATCTCCATCTTTCAATCTTTTTCTTTTTACCCCTGTGCCTTTAGTAAAATGACTCTTGGCTGCATCCTGCATTTCTTCTCTCCATGCCTGAAAATCTGAAATCAGTAAAAATAAGCAATGTCCTCAGTTTCAACACAATCCTCATGTGTTTGGTAATTTTGTTGCTCCAGTTAAGAATACAGTATGATAATTCTCAGTAGAAACACAAATACAAAGTAATAGGAACCATTAAGCACAACGAAAGATTACTGATAACTGCCGAAACCACGATATTTCGTACTCATATACCGCGACCAGGTGACAATTAGACAGTCCGATTACACAGATTTTACGAACACGTCACCAGAATTAGTGCAACTTGGCACTATGGGTGTACATTACGCACCAGTCTGCCGGTTTATGCCACTGAATTACTTGCTACAACACATGCAAAATAAGAGCGCTGAACGCGAATGGTGTGTAGCATGAGACGTACTTACCAGCTTCAGAATTGCACTCGTGCGTCTTTCACTTGGAAGTTGTGTACCTACATTCACCTGGTGCTGTTGCTGCCTGGACTGAGAAGGTGCAGCTGAGAAAAAGTGGACTGGCACTTGCTGCATCTGTAGTAACAGAGCGGCCCATTTTACAATTTTGTACAGACGCCCTCACCTTTTGAACCGCGAGCATGAAACTTGCAGGCGTTGCTGAAACGTTCCCTCACCTGTTGAACATCGACGGACGAGCGGGACATCCAGCGAGGAACTTGAACGGAATATTTGGCAAAGTTGCTTCACCGCTACCACAAACACAAATCGCATCCTCAAGCAAACAAACCGCTGTGTGCTAGCGCATGCGCACGCGAAGCGAGCAGACGGCACGGCGGCAGCAAAGAGAGACACGTGACATCCCCTCTAGCGCATGCGCAGCGCAACTGATTTTCCTCTCCCGAAGGCCAAGTCGACTGTGTCGCTACCGTCGGTCCCGCCAGGGGCGCGAAGCTGTAGTAGAAATCTATTGTAGCTGAAAACTCACGTGACCTCCGGAGCTCGACCAATGACTGAGGACTAGCCACCCTATTTTTTTTTTTCTTTTTTGATTATGTCGCGAATGACGTAAATGACGTGTTATCCGTTTCTGTCTCACTACTTTCCTCCTCTCTGCTCTGCTTCCCGTCTTCTTTTGTTGTTCCTTTTTTTCTTCTATGCACTGTTTTTTTGGTTCGCGTTTGTCGGAATGCAGTGGGAGTTACAGGAATACGACAGGGCCTCGGTTGTTTGTCACATGAAGTATTTTATTGTGCAACATACGGTTATGCAAGCAAGACGTACACAGGATGATATTGCTCCAGAATTTGCTTGAAGAAGCTTGATAATGTCAGACTGCCTCTGGCAAGGACTGCTACTGAGAACTGGAGTTCAGTGGCTGCAAGATGAAAAAAAAATTGTATCAGATATACGGTTATGCATGTGAAAGTTGCAATGTAAATAGAAAGAATAAAGGTGCTATTGAACGCGAAAAATAAGAACGGTGGTAGGGTTGCGAGAAGCTCGCAGCCATGGGGTGTGATGAGCGACCTTAGTATAAAAAATACCTTTTATTGCGCTACTTCACAGTGATATATTCCGACCGATTAGCCTGACAATCTTGGCTTTGGCGCTACGTACAGAACAGCTACTAAGTCAACGCGTCTTACGAAACTTGTCGAGCGAAATCACCAAGAATCAGACTTACAGTAGCGTCATACCTTTATACAGTACGACGTGAACGGGTATTTAATCATAACGTTTAGATGATATTGTTTCACGAAAAGAAATATAGTCTACCATCGTATCTGCAAAGCTACGCTGTCTGTCTCGGTCACCGCGTATTCCGGTAACTGTTAAGCAACTTATTCACAACACACGAAGTGAATGCGGTGTTGTAAGGCAACAAGCAACGACAAATGACTTACCTGCCGGCAGTCGTTGACCAGGTATCGGGTACGAGGCGTTCGGGCGCTCGAATACTTTCTACACCAAGAAGCAGAGCACAAATGTTGCGCAGGCATCTTCCCTGGCAGCTGTTACTGTTCGAGGACACTCACATGATACAGCTTGCGTTTTTAAACAGGAAAAATCAGAACTCATAGTCCAACACAACTGCTACACAACACGAGCCGTCCGAAACGGACGCTGTCGACTCCGTGGACGCCGGTTCCAACCGGCACAGCCGCCGCACTGTCGCCTGTTCGAGCGCCCGCGAACAAATTTGAAAACGGCCAATCATCGCTCAGAAAACGAATTCATCCGCATGGGAACCAATCAGTAATCACTAGCCACCGGATGTCTCCATGACGTTAAATTTATGACGTTTTCTGACGTCCGATGACGTGAAACGCATGAAGCGCCTCACTTTATCCCGCAAAGGAACTGGCGAGTTTCGGGCCCTTGGTCCCGCTCTACTGCCATCATCACAGGATCACAGGCATCGTCGGGCGCGGGAAAACGTGGCCGGCTCGTGCACGAAACGAACAAAACCGGGCAGCACGGGAGCTGATGGTCTCTCTCTCTCTTCCCAGTCAACCACATCTGTCCTACGGATGTCCGGTTATTATCCCAGAACAAACTGCCTGAATCGATGTCATATAGATCTCCGTAGGATACCCTTAAAGGATATCTAATGTCCCAAAATTATACAATGAACTACGGACGTCGGATAAACGGAGGACGTCGTGTGGGCATCCGTGTCAGTAGACTTCGCAGTGGAAATTCGATTAGAATTGGTGCTGCGACTTCAATAAGCATTAATCTAGTGTACCTGGCTCGCAAGTTGCCTTCGTTGGTACTTGTGATCCCAAAATGCAGTTCATTACCGCGACGCATTTTTGACTGGGGTAGGAGATCATGCACGAAATCGAGAGCAGCTCACGGCTGGCAACAGTGGGCAGGCGGCCGTGGCGGTTGGTTTTGACCAGTTTGCCCGTCGATGAGTGTGTCAGCTACACAAGTTGGTACTTGTGCACGCTTCAGTTAAAGTATCACTGAAGCAGCAACGTGTACGACAGGTAAGCTGTGCAAAAACAGTACGGTGAGCAGACGCAGCTCATATTCGTCTTCCACAACAGGTCAGGCAGCAGGGAGCCGGCCGCCATATTGCAGTCTCCAAGTTATCACAACAGCTGAGAACATCAGCTACAGATATGTCAAGCAACAAACGGTGTTCGCTCAAGCGATCGGTGATCGAGGTGGGTACACCTATCCTGTCAGAGTGCCATATATTTCGGATAGCGAAGTGTTTTCAGGTAGTGTTTCTGATTTGAATGCAGGTCGTACGCCTGGTTCAGAGGTGCATTTTGCGTTGTGACAAATGTATCTGTGTAGGTCTAGAACGACGCATGGAATTAACTGACGGTGACAAAATAAAGCTATGCTCAGTGTTGTGAAAGCTATAGCTAGGATGCTTCAGAAAAATCTTAAACCTGTTCTTTTGCAGTGAAGAAGTGGAAGCTGACTTACACGCCAACTACATTCCTCCAGACTAAGGGACTGTAGCACTCGTAGATGAGCCGCTTTGAAGTTTCTTATTGTGTAATAAAAGTTCTTTGTTCTGTATATGCTGTCTTTACTGTGTAACCACCACAAGTAAATAAACAAGTAGATAAAATAAAATAATATACTACCTGTAGAACCCAATAAAAACCTGCCACAGCGTCCACAAGATAACCACAGAACAGCCCCCCGCATGCCTCAAATTATCCAAAATGTGTCGACTATCCTTGACTTTGCTGACCAAGAGCGAGGGAGGCTCCGCCCCCAAATGGCGCGCCAATAGGAGGACTCGGGAGGCGGAGCGCTGCGGCCTCTGCTCTTGCAGCTCTCAGCAAAGTCAAGGATAGTCAATCCAGTTGCTGGACCTCTCTGGGTCGTCGTTTCGGGGGAAGGAATGCATCAGCGCCCAATGCTGACGCATTTCTCTCGCATTTACCGTAAATCGCCACATAATTTTTTAATCCAGTATTTCCCCAAAACGGATAACAGGAGCCAACAAAGAAATATAAAGGCTCCTAGGACAACTAAGTACGTCCGATAGACATTTGTGGTTTACTGCCTCCCCCCCCCCTTCGGGTGGCATATCCAATGTGGTGCACCATGGACGAAAGCGTGCTGGGCGGAGGCGGACGCAATGCACTCTGGACACTCCTGGTTGCACGTCACAGCAAACGTCAACATGCACATGACCTTAAAGATGGCTGCGCCCGTGATCGGATGCAAAATCTTTGGCGAACAAAGCGTTTGTTTCTGTGCACCATTTCGGACACATCTTTCGACCTCAGTAATTATTTCCATCCAATGTCGCATGAAACGGGTGGTTTTATAAGTGAGTTCTTGAACTGTTGTTTGACCACTTCCAAAGAAGCGATCACAACCCGGCGTTATGACACACCGAGCCGATGTGAAGTGGGGGGACTCTTTTCGGCTGTAGTTCGAGTCACGGGCTCCGCCTCTCGGCGAACGTCATATGTCACGTGAGAAAGTCGCTTCTGCCTTACTGCCCGCGCGCCGGCCGCTGGGGATTCTTCTTGCTGCGGAGAGATGGGGAATATGCACATGTGGAGATGTGCTCGTGGTTTTATAAGGTAAATGTGTTTTGCGCGTACTACTGCATAGCCTTGCTGGATAGAGATGACATGAGTTTGTGTAAAACCGACAGCAGTTCGCTACACTGGGTGCATTCAGGTGGTTCTTCATCTCGAGCGAAACTGGGAAGTGTCTGAAGTTTCACCGCTACCCCACCAGTAGTAATGTATCAGCTCAACTAGCCGGCAAGTCACATCTTCGTCTGGACGCCATTAATTAGCAATTAGAGCTAATTGGGACCCCCCACATTAATCAGGACCCACCAGGGAGTCATTACACTAATTGGGGATCATCTAAGACACGTCCAGACGAAGATGTGAGTTGCCGGCTACTTGAGCTGATAAAAAATAAAAAATAGGTAGAAAATAAAATAAAAAGACAGAGATAGAGTGGAGAGAAGGAGTTTAGTTGAAGATCAACGACGCCATCTTGTAGAAAGCGGCCCGGAACGGCCGCTGACTGTCGCTGGGCGACGGAGCACGGAGGCAGGTTGCAAAGCATCGCAGCACCAGTTCCGGACATCCTGTGACGTCAGCTGTGACGTCATCATGGCATGTCTGGGCAAGTTAGGACAGCTCTGGACATGCAAGGAGAAAAACACTCGTAATACAGAGGCTGGGAAAGCAAGAGTATGCAAACCATCAATAGCTAACAAGAAAATAGAACTAGTTACACAACAAATGATCCCACCACAACAGGAGCGCAGAACCATGCGACTGCTCCATCCGAGAGGCAGGCAGAAACTGACTCGTAATGCTTTTTTGTCCTGTATAAAGCCCCGCAGCTGCACCCCCTAGCGGTTACTTTCTCAACTAATCTCACAACAAAATTATTAAGAATCACGCCAGCGCTACTGCCGTTCCCAAGGCAGAAGATGATAGAAAATGCCGGGGATGCCCGGACAACAGCAACCAGCACTGGCACGAAAATCGCAAACAAAGCGGGAACAAAGTTGACGAAACCATTAGTTACGCAACAAATCACCTAACCACAGCAGGAGCGCAGACCGATGCGACTGCTCTCCGTGACAACCAGCCAGAAACTGAGCGAGCGCGGGGAGCGCACGTCTGCTTTCTGCGACAGCCGGAGAGAAACTGACTGGGGCGCCGCTCCGCGGCCGCTACGCATACGCGCTCCTAGCGCCCTCTGGGGCGACCACCTCCGAGAGGCTAAGAGTGAACAGCATTCCTGCGCCCTCTTCTCTCGTTGCTCATTGGTCGTGAGGCTAAGTGAGAAGAGCATTCCTGCGCCCCCTGCTGGCCGTTCTCATTGGTCGTGAGGCTAAGAGAGAAGAGCATTCCTGCGCCCCCTGCTGGCCGTTCTCATTGGTCGTGACGTCATCCTATTGTCTCAGGGCTACCCTGTTTTTTTTTCCACTAATGCTCCTTTGGTCAATCTACAATGAAGCCACAGTATGACGTCATCATGCACCTGCGTGGCTCAAGGACGCGTACGCTCTAGACAGGGGACCTATTATTTATTGAATCACTATCCCATGATTATTTCCTTTATTCTTCTATAACGATTGCATAGGAAACTATTGCAGAAGAGCACCATGCATGAAAGCTGATCGTAGGAATTCCAAAGTCTTACTAAATGAGACTTGCAAAAGAACAAAATATCCTAACACGTAACTCCATCAACGACAAATAAGAGGACTAGGCACTCAACAAATCAGCACAGAGTGCGGGTAACCAGGAGCGCAGAACTCAGGGCAGCACTATCGTCAAGACAACAATGTTCCTTGTCAAAAGAGAAAAAAATACTAAGCGTCAACAAAGGAAAGCATGCATACCGGGGCATGTCAGGACACGTCAGGACAAATCGTACGACTGTTGGGCAACAGAGGAAAACAAACACTTGAACAGAGTGAAAAAGGCACTCACCATCATTTTTCCTGTTCACAGCATTCCCTCATTGTAAATCCGCTCGTCACAAAATCCACCTGCATCGTCGAACACCATTCACCAGTGACGAACCACACATCCGCACCCCATCAGAGGCAGACAGAACCCCACCGAAGCTACGCTCTTCCACTGACGGCCAACGCCAGGAGCAGAATTTGCGTGTCGAGACCCGTCAGTGTCCAAGAGAGAAGTGAATCCTTGCGCCCCCTGCTAGCCGTTCTCATTGGTCGTGACGTCATCCTATTGTCTCAGGGCTACCCTGTTTTTTCCACTACTGCTCCTTTGGTCAATCTGCAGTGAAGCCACGGTATGACGTCATCATGCACCTGCGTGGCTCAAGGACGCGTGCGCTCTAGACAGGGGACCTATTTTTTATTGAATCACTATCCCAAGATTATTTCCTTTATTCTTCTATCTATAACGATTGCATAGGAAACTATTGCAGAAGAGCACCATAGACAAGAGGAGATTGTAGCATTTCATTCCCAAAGTCTTCTGTACAGGAAAAAAAAATGGTTCAGCAAGACATAAAGTCACACACCTGTCCCCCTCGCGGTTACTCTCTGAACTAAATGAATCGCAAAATTATTAAGAATAGCTCTACTCCCATTCAAGGCAGCACTATCGTCAAGAATATGCCTTGTACAAAAAGAAAAAAACTACATGTAGAAGGAAAGCATGTCAGAACAAGCCCAGCCATGTCAGCACATGTTTGTCAGACAAGGGGGGAAAAAGCAAAAAGAAACAAAGAAGGAAACCAGCATCAAACTATTTCTAAGCACACGCACTCCTCTTATTCAAAAACAGTGCTCATCATAAATCTGCCCAGGACAATACACACTATTTTTCTATTGCCACACTTTTTTCCAGTAACGGTCAATGCATTGCTACAGACTGCGTGACGTCATCACATCCTGTCTGAAGAAGACACCGGCAAAGACTCCTATTATTTATTGAATCGCAAGATTATTTCCTTTGTCCTACTCTTAATGACATTGATTCTCTCATTAAAATTCAACAAAAAGCACCCCGCATATTAACGATTTTCACCCCAAAGGCTCATCATGGTCATTAGAATTACAGTAAACTGCCACTGCTCTTTTAAAATAATAAGTGAGACCACTCAACATCACCTCCAGGCTTATGTAATACATGACCCTTTCTATGCTCATACATTCGTTGTCTGAGGCTACACCTGCGAGCAAAAAAGGCGCGGAAGCAAAGTTCCATTCATTCCTGGGCAAAGTTCCATTCGCGCATTGCGAGCATAAAGGCGGGAAAGCCTGGGAGCAAAGTTCTATTCGCGCATTCCAAACCACAAGACAGAACGCCTTTACGGGAACACGATAGCATTCCTATACTATATTAATGATTATTGCATTGCAGTTTAGAAAAACTACAACTAAACTATAATTTTAGGAGCCCATTAAAATTCTACTTTCTAATGAAACTATAATTGCCCTATTACTTGGATCGCTACTAATGAAGCGCTCCAATTTTTTCTCTCTTCCCATTTCAGCCTTGTCATGCAGGGAAGCAGACTCATATCCAAAATAATTAATTTACACTGAGGGTGCCGTGCTTCAGGAATTCCTATCCTGCGCTCAGATGCAAGCATTTCTTCACGGATACCTTTAACAGCTGTCTTCCTCAACATATCGAACACCCAACAAAATCAAACAAACAATCAGAGAAACCCTCTTCTCAGCTGTACCATGCGACTGTCTTCTTCGTAAAATCGGTGATCTGAGGAAGAGAGCAGCGAAAAATTGCGCGCACTTGTGCTTGACTTAAAAAAAACCTGAAGCATATGCCAATAAACCAAGAAAAAGACACTCATGTCTGGTATCTGATAGTGCCACATACACAGACGCATTGTCGCAAAGAAAGCACAGGACAGGGATACACAAATTTCCTTAGGTGAGCAGGGAAAAGGCTTAAGACCTCAGGAATAATAGCAGAGTCACTGGACATCGCTACGCGGCTAACACAAGATAACAACAACAACAAGATAATAGCGGCGGGTAAAATTGCAACACTGCTAAACAAGCCCCAACATGTCATCATGACGTCGCAAACCAGGAAAAAGAAGCACGCGCGCGCACACAGCAGCTCAGGAATGCACAAGGAGAGGTGCTTTATAGGAATTTCTACTCCACACACTCAGATACCAGCATTTCTGCACAAATACCTATAACGGCTGACTTCCTCAACATATCGAGGAAAGCGAATACTGACACTCAACATATAACAAAAAACAAACAAATTCCATTCTCATGAACTCTCTCCTCTGCCGAGCGGCTTTCTCCTGCTCTACCTGGATGCTGACTGTTTCCCCGGGTGTAGGACAAAATGTCCCCGGACAAAATGTCCCCGGACGAAATGTCCCCGGACAAAATGTCCCCGGACGAAACATCCCCGGACAAAATGTCCCCTGAAAAGGCCCCAGACAAAATGTCCCCAGCTGCCGTCACTCAGCCGTCTGCCAGTCCTCAACTGCGTTCTTGTTCGGCGGATTAAAAAATCAAATTATTCAGATTTTTTCATTTAAATATGATGAATATTGATTAAATCACGGAGTTGATTTTTGTCTTCTAAGACAGATCTTCAACTCATGGCTTCCGTGTGCCACCTCGTAGTAGCGAAATCACTTTTTGAGCACATACAAAGAAGGGCGTCTAGACTTCTAACAGTGCGGCTAACAGTTACTAGCTAATGCAAATGGAGATCTATTTGAAAACTATATATTATGAATTACACCGAATAGTAATAGGAAAAAGAAATAACTGGAAAAGTTCTACGCTCGTGGAATGACCACCCGCCATGTGTAACCAAATTGTTTGCCAGTGTGCCCGGAGAGCCACTGAAGGGGTCACGTGACGCTGTTTGCGCTAAAAGTCACTGAAGTATAATATATTTCAGGCTGTGGTTCATGTGCAGGCTCAGTCTCATCTCCCCCAGCGTCTCCAGTTTTAATTTACTATTCGAATTCAAACATAAGATAAGGGAGGTGATTTAAATCTGGTTTGATTAATATTCATGACTTAAATCGCGATTAAAATCGGTGATTTAAATCTGGCTGATTTAAATCAATCAACCCTGCACATGATAGCATGAAAAACATGTCACATTTGAGGTACCAACGGCTGTGCAACCGGACGGCATCTGGGGACATTTTGTCCGGGGACATTTTCGGGGACGTTTTGTCCGGGGACATTTCGTCCGGGGACCATTTGTCCGGGGACATTTCGTCCGGGGACGTTTTGTCCGGGGACATTTTGTCCGGATCCCTGTTTCCCCTCATCTACATTCTGAGTAAAAGCCGTGAAAGGAGAAAAGAACCGCGAAAAATTACACGCATGTGTGCTCCAATAGCTGTAACTGCAAGAAACCGTAGCGCACGCCAATACACTGAGAAAAAGACACCTATTTCTGCCACCAGATAATTCTTGCATAATGCCACATACACAGTCGCATTACCCTTGCGTAAAGAAAGCACAGGACAGGGATACACAAATATCCTTAGGTGAGCAGGGAAAAGGCTTATGACCTCAGGTCACCACACATCGCCACGCGGCTAGCACAACATGACACCAACAACATACTAGCGGCGGGAAGAACTGCAACACTGCTAAACAAGTCCAGACATGCCACGATGACGTCACAAATCAGGGGAAAAAGCACACGCATGCACGCACAGAGGACAACGCATTAAACACACGGAGCGCTCAGGAATAATCGTAGCGTTACCGCACATCGCTACGAAGCTCAACGTCTAACACAAGACGGCAGCAACAAGATATTAGCGAAGGGTAAAAATTGCAACACTACTGAACAAGTCTAGACATGCGACATCGAATGCGAAAACACTGGTGATCGGGGAAAAGGCCTAAGCCTGCGGCGGATCATCATAGAGCATACACAACCTCATTTTTCTATTTTGCGTAAACTAAACGCGGTCTGCTTGGAAAACGACGTACAAATTTTCTTAGGGAGCAGAGAAATATATAAATTTGTACTCCGTGCTCAGATACCAGCATTTCTGCTCAAAAACCTGCAAAATTAAGCTCTGCTTACTTCGTCAAGATATCGAACACCCAACAAAATCAAACAAACAACCCCACTTCCACTGGTAGAACACTATTCAGCTTTTACGCAGGAGGCTTTCTTCTACATAAAAAGTAGAGAAAATAAGAAAAGAGCAGCGAAATATTACACGCACTTTTGCTCGCATAGCTATAAGAGAAAAAATAAATAAAAGAACGACGCACACGCTAATAAACTGTGACAAAGACACCCTTTTCTGCTATCAGATAATTATTGCATAATGCTAAATACTCATTTGCATTGGCCCTGCGTGAAGAAAGCACAGGACAGGGATACATAATCTATCTTAAGCGAGCACGGAAAGTCACTTCTACTCGAACAGCTTAATACCATAAAGTCTGAATTTTTGCAAAGAAAATAAAGCCTGAACAGCGCTACGAAGGTGACAGACACATACTAACAAACAAACAAACAAACACTTCTTCGAGTCTGTATTATCTTTTAAAAAATAACGAAAGCACACATAAAAAAATCAAATCGGCTAGGTAGCCTACCAGACGTTGTGCCTTTAAGTTGGCTGCACGCAATGAGGGTTCGAATATCAACAATATTCGAACAATATTCGAAATTTCGAATATTCGCACACCTCTAGTGAATACTGACACTCAACGATATATAACAAAAAACAAACAAATTCCATTCTCATGAACTCTCCTCTGCCGAGCGGCTTTCTCCTGCTCTACCTGGATGCTGACTTTTCCCCCCTCACCTACATTCTGAGTAAAAACAGTGACAGAAGAAAAGAACCGCGAAAAATTACACGCATTTCTGTCACAGGACAGGGATACACAAATTTCCTTAAGTGAGCAGGGAAAAGGCTTAAAGGGACTATCGCATCCATCTCAGTCGATTCCGAAACTGTAGCGCCGTTTTACTCCGCGTTCATCACTGATAATAACGCCGAATACCCGACGCGAATTGGCAGCGTTGTTCCTGTGTAGTTTGATATAAAACTTCGCAAGAGCAGACGACGCATTCCGAGGTTCCCTCTCCGGAAACGTCACACGGACGAGGCCAATCACTGCGCGCCCTTTGACATGGAGAATACCAATCACGGAGCGGCCGGAGGGACCTTGGTAGCCTTGGCAACCGACAGACAGGCGGCCGGGAGGGCGAGCGAGGCGGAATGCTAGGGAACGGAGTCTTCTCTGATACCGGCTCGCGGAACGTTGTTTCTTGTTAGTGTCGAACGTGTTCGTACAGTCAGGAGCGTAACGCCTTGTTTCACGTAACATGGTTACGTCTGCACTCACACTGGTAAGCGAAAGCCAGCGTATTTACCGAGGACTTTTCACTTAGTATAGTGCGATGCGAACGCCAAGCAGACGATCTCGGAGACAATCGCCTGCGCTGCGCTCCTATTCGTGTGACTGGCTTACGTCATCATCGTGTTGGCTGCAGATGGAATGCGGCCCTTTAAAACTCGATTACTTAATAGTTAAGCTGTTTTCGGAAGAGAAATTTGGCAAAGTTGACTCTGAAACGGTGACGAACATTATCCTATCAGTATCATACATACGTTCCCGGATGCGATAGTCCCTTTAAGTCGGTACCGCTCAGGAATAATCGGAGAATCACCGCGTATCGCTACGCGGCTAGCGCTTGAACAGCGCTACGAACGTGACAGATACATACTAACAAACAAACAAACAACAGCAGGACCGGCGTCGGGCACTCATAAAATACCCTGCCCAAAACAAAGACTTCGCCAGGTTCGCGAGGCAATTCCATTAAAAACGCTCGTCCTATCCTACAGATAGCAATGCAAACGCGACTGCCCTTATTTTTTAAACCACTATTTCACGCAATAGTACATAAATGTATCACTCGTGCCACACGAAAAGGCAAACACTTACTTGTCAAGTGGGGTCCCAGCGCGTGCGCGCGCGCACACACACAGGCACACACACACACACTAACATTTTCACACTCACAAACACAAAGTCTATTTTCACAACCACATAAATCCATATTATTCCTCAGGTCAATAATTATCCTGCCATCGTCAAAGACGGCACAGACATGTATGCTTACGCAAGACAATCGGTCCTCGTTCCGGATGTAATAGGATATCGTCACTCGGCCGGCGCGAACCAGTAAAGAAAGACAGGAATGCATGTTCGCTATACGAAGAAAACGGTGCCGTGCTTCTACGCAGCGATCATTATACAGACGCGTAAATGTGAACATCATTCGCTACACACTGTAGCTCTCATCATTTTTAAACCAAACCGTGTTCATAGGTCTTCACTAAATAGGTGAGCCGATAATGACTCCAAATAAAATAAAATAAAATAATCATTCCAGCATCGCTGGCTGCAAGCTTGGGTACCCAACAGAGCAGCGCGCTCCTATCAACACGCCTTGGGCTGACCTTACACACCCGAAGCCTTTTCTGAATACATTCTGCCGGCGCTGGAATAAAAGATTTATCGCGAGGGTACTACGATGTCAGCCCTGTTGCTGTTTAAGTGATAAAACAGTGCGCACGAACCGCGAAGCGCGCGCGCGGCCCCGGTCTCGCGGTTTGAACTCGCGACGCGTGCGATTCCCCGCGGCGCGAGCGCAACGCGGACCCGTTCTCGGGGTTTGGACGCGCGCGATTGCCCGAGTAAGCGCACTGTTTTATCACTTAAACAGCAACAGAGCTGACATCGTAGTACCCTCGCGATAAATCTTTTATTCCAGCGCCGGCAGAATGTATTCAGAAAAGGCTTCGGGTGTGTAAGGTCAGCCCAAGGCGTGTTGATAGGAGCGCGCTGCTCTGTTGGGTACCCAAGCTTGCAGCCAGCGATGCTGGAATGATTATTTTATTTTATTTTATTTGGAGTCATTATCGGCTCACCTATTTAGTGAAGACCTATGAACACGGTTTGGTTTAAAAATGATGAGAGCTACAATGTGTAGCGAATGATGTTCACATTTACGCGTCTGTATAATGATCGCTGCGTAGAAGCACGGCACCGTTTTCTTCGTATAGCGAACATGCATTCCTTTCTTTCTTTACTGGTTCGCGCCGGCCGAGTGACGATATCCTATTACATCCGGAACGAGGACCGATTGTCTTGCGTAAGCATACATGTCTGTGCCGTCTTTTGACGATGGCAGGATAATTATTGACCTGAGGAATAATATGGATTTATGTGGTTGTGAAAATAGACTTTGTGTTTGTGAGTGTGAAAATGTTAGTGTGTGTGTGTGTGCCTGTGTGTGTGCGCGCGCGCACGCGCTGGGACCCCACTTGACAAGTAAGTGTTTGCCTTTTCGTGTGGCACGAGTGATACATTTATGTACTATTGCGTGAAATAGTGGTTTAAAAAATAAGGGCAGTCGCGTTTGCATTGCTATCTGTAGGATAGGACGAGCGTTTTTAATGGAATTGCCTCGCGAACCTGGCGAAGTCTTTGTTTTGGGCAGGGTATTTTATGAGTGCCCGACGCCGGTCCTGCTGTTGTTTGTTTGTTTGTTAGTATGTATCTGTCACGTTCGTAGCGCTGTTCAAGCGCTAGCCGCGTAGCGATACGCGGTGATTCTCCGATTATTCCTGAGCGGTACCGACTTTCCCTGCTCACTTAAGGAAATTTGTGTATCCCTGTCCTGTGACACAAATGCGTGTAATTTTTCGCGGTTCTTTTCTTCTGTCACTGTTTTTACTCAGAATGTAGGTGAGGGGGGAAAAAGTCAGCATCCAGGTAGAGCAGGAGAAAGCCGCTCGGCAGAGGAGAGTTCATGAGAATGGAATTTGTTTGTTTTTTGTTATATATCGTTGAGTGTCAGTATTCACTAGAGGTGTGCGAATATTCGAAATTTCGAATATTGTTCGAATATTGTTGATATTCGAACCCTCATTGCGTGCAGCCAACTTAAAGGCACAACGTCTGGTAGGCTACTAGCCGATTTGATTTTTTTATGTGTGCTTTCGTTATTTTTTAAAAGATAATACAGACTCGAAGAAGTGTTTGTTTGTTTGTTTGTTAGTATGTGTCTGTCACCTTCGTAGCGCTGTTCAGGCTTTATTTTCTTTGCAAAAATTCAGGCTTTATGGTATTAAGCTGTTCGAGTAGAAGTGACTTTCCGTGCTCGCTTAAGATAGATTATGTATCCCTGTCCTGTGCTTTCTTCACGCAGGACCAATGCAAATGAGTATTTAGCATTATGCAATAATTATCTGATAGCAGAAAAGGGTGTCTTTGTCACAGTTTATTAGCGTGTGCGTCGTTCTTTTATTTATTTTTTCTCTTATAGCTATGCGAGCAAAAGTGCGTGTAATATTTCGCTGCTCTTTTCTTATTTTCTCTACTTTTTATGTAGAAGAACGCCTCCTGCGTAAAAGCTGAATAGTGTTCTACCAGTGGAAGTGGGGTTGTTTGTTTGATTTTGTTGGGTGTTCGATATCTTGACGAAGTAAGCAGAGCTTAATTTTGCAGGTTTTTGAGCAGAAATGCTGGTATCTGAGCACGGAGTACAAATTTATATATTTCTCTGCTCCCTAAGAAAATTTGTACGTCGTTTTCCAAGCAGACCGCGTTTAGTTTACGCAAAATAGAAAAATGAGGTTGTGTATGCTCTATGATGATCCGCCGCAGGCTTAGGCCTTTTCCCCGATCACCAGTGTTTTCGCATTCGATGTCGCATGTCTAGACTTGTTCAGTAGTGTTGCAATTTTTACCCTTCGCTAATATCTTGTTGCTGCCGTCTTGTGTTAGACGTTGAGCTTCGTAGCGATGTGCGGTAACGCTACGATTATTCCTGAGCGCTCCGTGTGTTTAATGCGTTGTCCTCTGTGCGTGCATGCGTGTGCTTTTTCCCCTGATTTGTGACGTCATCGTGGCATGTCTGGACTTGTTTAGCAGTGTTGCAGTTCTTCCCGCCGCTAGTATGTTGTTGGTGTCATGTTGTGCTAGCCGCGTGGCGATGTGTGGTGACCTGAGGTCTTAAGCCTTTTCCCTGCTCACCTAAGAATATTTGTGTATCCCTGTCCTGTGCTTTCTTTACGCAAGGGTAATGCGACTGTGTATGTGGCATTATGCAAGAATTATCTGGTGGCAGAAATAGGTGTCTTTTTCTCAGTGTATTGGCGTGCGCTACGGTTTCTTGCAGTTACAGCTATTGGAGCACACATGCGTGTAATTTTTCGCGGTTCTTTTCTCCTTTCACGGCTTTTACTCAGAATGTAGATGAGGGGAAACAGTCAGCATCCAGGTAGAGCAGGAGAAAGCCGCTCGGCAGAGGAGAGAGTTCATGAGAATGGAATTTGTTTGTTTTTTGTTATATGTTGAGTGTCAGTATTCGCTTTCCTCGATATGTTGAGGAAGTCAGCCGTTATAGGTATTTGTGCAGAAATGCTGGTATCTGAGTGTGTGGAGTAGAAATTCCTATAAAGCACCTCTCCTTGTGCATTCCTGAGCTGCTGTGTGCGCGCGCGTGCTTCTTTTTCCTGGTTTGCGACGTCATGATGACATGTTGGGGCTTGTTTAGCAGTGTTGCAATTTTACCCGCCGCTATTATCTTGTTGTTGTTGTTATCTTGTGTTAGCCGCGTAGCGATGTCCAGTGACTCTGCTATTATTCCTGAGGTCTTAAGCCTTTTCCCTGCTCACCTAAGGAAATTTGTGTATCCCTGTCCTGTGCTTTCTTTGCGACAATGCGTCTGTGTATGTGGCACTATCAGATACCAGACATGAGTGTCTTTTTCTTGGTTTATTGGCATATGCTTCAGGTTTTTTTTAAGTCAAGCACAAGTGCGCGCAATTTTTCGCTGCTCTCTTCCTCAGATCACCGATTTTACGAAGAAGACAGTCGCATGGTACAGCTGAGAAGAGGGTTTCTCTGATTGTTTGTTTGATTTTGTTGGGTGTTCGATATGTTGAGGAAGACAGCTGTTAAAGGTATCCGTGAAGAAATGCTTGCATCTGAGCGCAGGATAGGAATTCCTGAAGCACGGCACCCTCAGTGTAAATTAATTATTTTGGATATGAGTCTGCTTCCCTGCATGACAAGGCTGAAATGGGAAGAGAGAAAAAATTGGAGCGCTTCATTAGTAGCGATCCAAGTAATAGGGCAATTATAGTTTCATTAGAAAGTAGAATTTTAATGGGCTCCTAAAATTATAGTTTAGTTGTAGTTTTTCTAAACTGCAATGCAATAATCATTAATATAGTATAGGAATGCTATCGTGTTCCCGTAAAGGCGTTCTGTCTTCTGGTTTGGAATGCGCGAATAGAACTTTGCTCCCAGGCTTTCCCGCCTTTATGCTCGCAATGCGCGAATGGAACTTTGCCCAGGAATGAATGGAACTTTGCTTCCGCGCCTTTTTTGCTCGCAGGTGTAGCCTCAGACAACGAATGTATGAGCATAGAAAGGGTCATGTATTACATAAGCCTGGAGGTGATGTTGAGTGGTCTCACTTATTATTTTAAAAGAGCAGTGGCAGTTTACTGTAATTCTAATGACCATGATGAGCCTTTGGGGTGAAAATCGTTAATATGCGGGGTGCTTTTTGTTGAATTTTAATGAGAGAATCAATGTCATTAAGAGTAGGACAAAGGAAATAATCTTGCGATTCAATAAATAATAGGAGTCTTTGCCGGTGTCTTCTTCAGACAGGATGTGATGACGTCACGCAGTCTGTAGCAATGCATTGACCGTTACTGGAAAAAAGTGTGGCAATAGAAAAATAGTGTGTATTGTCCTGGGCAGATTTATGATGAGCACTGTTTTTGAATAAGAGGAGTGCGTGTGCTTAGAAATAGTTTGATGCTGGTTTCCTTCTTTGTTTCTTTTCGCTTTTTCCCCCCTTGTCTGACAAACATGTGCTGACATGGCTGGGCTTGTTCTGACATGCTTTCCTTCTACATGTAGTTTTTTTCTTTTTGTACAAGGCATATTCTTGACGATAGTGCTGCCTTGAATGGGAGTAGAGCTATTCTTAATAATTTTGCGATTCATTTAGTTCAGAGAGTAACCGCGAGGGGGACAGGTGTGTGACTTTATGTCTTGCTGAACCATTTTTTTTTTCCTGTACAGAAGACTTTGGGAATGAAATGCTACAATCTCCTCTTGTCTATGGTGCTCTTCTGCAATAGTTTCCTATGCAATCGTTATAGATAGAAGAATAAAGGAAATAATCTTGGGATAGTGATTCAATAAAAAATAGGTCCCCTGTCTAGAGCGCACGCGTCCTTGAGCCACGCAGGTGCATGATGACGTCATACCGTGGCTTCACTGCAGATTGACCAAAGGAGCAGTAGTGGAAAAAAACAGGGTAGCCCTGAGACAATAGGATGACGTCACGACCAATGAGAACGGCTAGCAGGGGGCGCAAGGATTCACTTCTCTCTTGGACACTGACGGGTCTCGACACGCAAATTCTGCTCCTGGCGTTGGCCGTCAGTGGAAGAGCGTAGCTTCGGTGGGGTTCTGTCTGCCTCTGATGGGGTGCGGATGTGTGGTTCGTCACTGGTGAATGGTGTTCGACGATGCAGGTGGATTTTGTGACGAGCGGATTTACAATGAGGGAATGCTGTGAACAGGAAAAATGATGGTGAGTGCCTTTTTCACTCTGTTCAAGTGTTTGTTTTCCTCTGTTGCCCAACAGTCGTACGATTTGTCCTGACGTGTCCTGACATGCCCCGGTATGCATGCTTTCCTTTGTTGACGCTTAGTATTTTTTTCTCTTTTGACAAGGAACATTGTTGTCTTGACGATAGTGCTGCCCTGAGTTCTGCGCTCCTGGTTACCCGTACTCTGTGCTGATATGTTGAGTGCCTAGTCCTCTTATTTGTCGTTGATGGAGTTACGTGTTAGGATATTTTGTTCTTTTGCAAGTCTCATTTAGTAAGACTTTGGAATTCCTACGATCAGCTTTCATGCATGGTGCTCTTCTGCAATAGTTTCCTATGCAATCGTTATAGAAGAATAAAGGAAATAATCATGGGATAGTGATTCAATAAATAATAGGTCCCCTGTCTAGAGCGTACGCGTCCTTGAGCCACGCAGGTGCATGATGACGTCATACTGTGGCTTCATTGTAGATTGACCAAAGGAGCATTAGTGGAAAAAAAAACAGGGTAGCCCTGAGACAATAGGATGACGTCACGACCAATGAGAACGGCCAGCAGGGGGCGCAGGAATGCTCTTCTCTCTTAGCCTCACGACCAATGAGAACGGCCAGCAGGGGGCGCAGGAATGCTCTTCTCACTTAGCCTCACGACCAATGAGCAACGAGAGAAGAGGGCGCAGGAATGCTGTTCACTCTTAGCCTCTCGGAGGTGGTCGCCCCAGAGGGCGCTAGGAGTGCGTATGCGTAGCGGCCGCGGAGCGGCGCCCCAGTCAGTTTCTCTCCGGCTGTCGCAGAAAGCAGACGTGCGCTCCCCGCGCTCGCTCAGTTTCTGGCTGGTTGTCACGGAGAGCAGTCGCATCGGTCTGCGCTCCTGCTGTGGTTAGGTGATTTGTTGCGTAACTAATGGTTTCGTCAACTTTGTTCCCGCTTTGTTTGCGATTTTCGTGCCAGTGCTGGTTGCTGTTGTCCGGGCATCCCCGGCATTTTCTATCATCTTCTGCCTTGGGAACGGCAGTAGCGCTGGCGTGATTCTTAATAATTTTGTTGTGAGATTAGTTGAGAAAGTAACCGCTAGGGGGTGCAGCTGCGGGGCTTTATACAGGACAAAAAAGCATTACGAGTCAGTTTCTGCCTGCCTCTCGGATGGAGCAGTCGCATGGTTCTGCGCTCCTGTTGTGGTGGGATCATTTGTTGTGTAACTAGTTCTATTTTCTTGTTAGCTATTGATGGTTTGCATACTCTTGCTTTCCCAGCCTCTGTATTACGAGTGTTTTTCTCCTTGCATGTCCAGAGCTGTCCTAACTTGCCCAGACATGCCATGATGACGTCACAGCTGACGTCACAGGATGTCCGGAACTGGTGCTGCGATGCTTTGCAACCTGCCTCCGTGCTCCGTCGCCCAGCGACAGTCAGCGGCCGTTCCGGGCCGCTTTCTACAAGATGGCGTCGTTGATCTTCAACTAAACTCCTTCTCTCCACTCTATCTCTATCTTTTTATTTTATTTTCTACCTATTTTTTTTATTTTTTATCAGCTCAAGTAGCCGGCAACTCACATCTTCGTCTGGACGTGTCTTAGATGATCCCCAATTAGTGTAATGACTCCCTGGTGGGTCCTGATTAATGTGGGGGGTCCCAATTAGCTCTAATTGCTAATTAATGGCGTCCAGACGAAGATGTGACTTGCCGGCTAGTTGAGCTGATACATTACTACTCCCACCTTTCGCCCTCCCCGTTTTTTTCCATTGATCTAATAAATATACCCCCCCCCCGCTTCCCCGGGCCAAAGCCGTATTACACGGCACTGGCACTGCCCCGGCCAAAATAGGGAAGCCGATCGGCGACAGCGCTGGTTTATGTGGCACTCAAAATAATTCATACGGCAAGAAAAGCTTTTGTTCGTTTGTTAAACCAAGCATATCATTCCAGATTGCAACAAGAAGAGTAACTCGTTCACTAGTCCTTTCTTTGCAGGCAAGATGGGGGGGGGGGATATATTTATTAGACGAAAGAAAAAAAGGGGGAGGAAACGCAAGATGGAGATTAGTGTTCGCCAAACGGAAACACAAGTGCCTGCTGCTGAACTTCGGAAAAGTTTGCGATCAACAACTACAAATCACAAGGGGACTGTTCTGAACTCCCTGAACTGCAGTCTTCTGCAGCATAATACACTTTAGACTAACTGCGACAGGTGTGAGCAAGCAGATGTGCCTGTGATGTGTGATTCAAATGTGTGCTCAAATCGCTGCAAACATAAAATAAAAGAAAATAGAAAAATAATAGACTGAGAGCAATGTACATATGATTAATGTATTCCATTTAATGAAAGAGTTTCTCTGTATATCTGGGATCTCTGTATATCTCTATATAAATTGGGAAGCATGTACAACAACAATAATAAATGATAGAGAAGTCATGATGACATGGGATGTTTACCCCTGGAAACCAAAGGACCCTACCCTCCTTCACAGAGGTTGATATGAGAGGAAACACAAAGTTCATACAAAAGTTCCACATAGCTATGATAATCTATACTATTTTGTGAAGTAAAATAAATGTGGAAATCATCGTGTATCGAATACATAATGCTGAATTCGAGAAGCCGTAATGGGTAACATGCGTCGGACAGCGGCACACAGGCAACGTCGTAAATAATATTTCGTGACGCGTTTTGAAGTGCTGCCTGTTTCAACGGAACATTTAACGGAATGTTTATCCTGTTCTCAGTCTGACGGGCTGCGTACATATAATCGCTCATAATACATTTTTTGAAGTTAGAACTTCCAAAAAGCTCGAATAATTTGCCCTACTTGCAAATAGTTCTGCCGTCGGGCACATACCTCCCCATCCCCGTCTTTGGTGTTCCCGCCATTCCCGCTCCATCCCTTGCTCACTCTTTCCCTCCTCACGTGACATATGACGCACGCTATGAGCCTGTGTGACTCGAACTACAGCCGAAAAGAGTCTCCCTGCGAAGTGCCATGTCGCGGAAGAAGCTCCCTGGCGAAATACGTTCATACTTTCGGGAATATCTAGGCAGCGCAGGAACGACATGTAAACAAACTCACATGACCTCAAAATGACGTTACCTATGACGTGTGGCCGGAACAAGATGGGTGTTTTATGAAAAGCTCCCGCTTGAGGGTGGTTACAACGATGTCGGGTTTATGTCACACCTGTGCTCTTCTGGACCTGTTGGGCTTTGGGTTCTTTCCACTCCGCGGTTTTCCTGCATGCTTTCCTGGTTTATGGTTCTCTTTTTCCAGGACTTCTACTCTGTTCATTAGGGATTTGATTAGTTCTAATTTCGTCTCATTTTCCGTAGTGATCTCAATCACACAATTTTACAGGTCTACGATATTTTTTTGTCCTGTTGAGCATTCTGCCCCTCTGAGGTTGTCGTTCCTGCTCTCTATATAGTGTGGTGAGCCTGTCCATCATTGATCTTCATAACGAACCCTGAGACTGGGGAAAAACACACTAAACAGAAGTTTGAGACTCCTGTTTGGTCTGTTTTCCCCAGTCTCAGGGTTCGTTATGAAGATCAATTATCACCAGCTCGACTGCTTTCTCGCCGCTCTTTACGGTCCACTATTGTTTGCTTGTCGACGATTAGTTTCTGTACCCTACTTTCTAGGGTCTTATTATTGTTTTCCTTGAACTTCCGGTTCAAAGCGTGTTGGTTTTCTATTTGCTTCTCCAACTTTTAGAATGTTTCGCATATATTACACTCGAAGCGGGCGTTGAAGGCGCGCGTTTCGTCAACGTTTCGTCAACTCCGTTTGGTCAACCTACATGCAACTCCTACATTTATCGCACTGTATCATTTCCTCTGCTTCCGGTGTCTTCTCCATACCAGCTTGTGAAAAGAAGAAGAAAAAAGAACGGGCACTTCCAGTGACCGTTTTGAAAAGCGCGCCGCACCAGGCCACAACCGCTACAGGCGCTAATAGATGGCGCAACACTAGCCCCGCCATCTCGCCATTGCTTGCCTTCTTCTGCGAGTGCCTTTGCGTATGTGAGTGCTTCCGAGTTTTTTTCGTCGTTGTGCTGCAGTTTTGTGCAAAATGTGGAAAAGCAGAGGGAAGACTTGTTCCGTGTTTGCGTGTAGAAACTGTGACAGGGATCTTATTCTCTGGGACGAAGCAGTTTGTCAAATCCACGAGCCGTCGCTACACAAAGACTGCCCGTGTTTGAGGCCTTTTGCAATGCACGGGTTCCCACAAGGAGAGAAAAACAAGCTTGTCCGACAACGATGGGTATCGAATCTTCACAGGAAAGATTTCAGACCGGGAAAATCAGCGAGGGTGAGTAGCTGACACAATCTATTTGCGCACTGCCCGTCGATAGGGCGGTGTGCTTAGCGTTTATTTAGATGGAATGCTTCTCCCATTGTAAACACATTATTGTAGCGCTGTATGTATTGTCATGGCAATTTAGCAAAACAAGACGCAAGAAAGCTGGTCTTGGTTTCTTCACGGTTTTGCACCGCGTGTAATTTCAGAGCTATTTTGTATTGCAAACTGTAGGATGGGACAAGCAGAATGCTTGCCCACATGCTTTTTCTTTGACGTAGGTGCGGCCCTGTTGAACGTGGTCTTCGTCGACAGAGGATGATACAGTGCATGGCGCGCAGACTTTCCTTAAATCGCGTGCTGATAGACAGCTGGAAACGAGATAGGGATGATCGACTGGGCCGTTGAAGGGAGTGTCGGCATACACAACGGACGCGTCAGAAAACGGTGCGGTGTGGCCGGTGTGGCGAACGCATCCGTTGTGCGTACCAACCCTCCCTTCAAGGCGAAAGTGGATCATCCCAATCTAGTTCCCAGCCGTTTTCAGCGCCCGATGACGCGCGCTCCGCTGTTCAATGCAAGTCTGCGTGCCACTGTACGTGGTCTTTCACATGGGTTTTTCTTACTGCAGGTGTGCTCAATCCATTTTGTTGATGGTCGTCCAACAAAAGACAACCCATACCCAACGCTGCACCTTCAGACACTGGTAGGCACGCAGAGCTCTTGTTCTGTCGTAAATATTTTGCCTTGTGTTATTTATCCTGTGACATTTTGTGTTTGTATTTCATGCAATATCAGCCCAGCAAACCGTATACATACGAGGTACATCCTGGGAATATCCCAAATTGGATGTTCGGATATTCATGGGAGCTTCACAGTGAGCTCGTTTACATAGAAAATATATCCATGCCGCTGCCAGTATTCCATCTGTTTTCACATTCCAGAACTGACGCATAGACATCTGTTTTGGATATTTGAATGTTCAGGGGATATTTAAAAATTTATGTTGTTTTTGTGTTGAATCAGTTTGCAGTTGATAGTTTACTATAGCAAATAGTGCACACACCATTAAATAAAAGTAAATCTTTACTTTTGGCAGCACACTCTGTGCCATATGTATACAATATATTTATCGGCAACACTGCATGACACTAAGTGACACTGTGTAAGAGAGGGATCGTAGAAAACACGAGACATGTGATACTGGAGTGCACGGTCCTTGGTGGAAAAAGAACATGCTTGCTAGAGGAAGCCCTCGGTTTTACGGCGGCCAGCGGAGAAGATACAGAGGTGGCAACAACCAAACGCCAATTGAAACGATGGTCGGTAGAAAATCGATAGGAGCATAGCAGACAGAAACGGAGGAATACAGGCGATGCAAAAGCAGACGATACAATGGGACCCCTCATCAGTGGCGTAGCCACGGGGGGGCTAGGGGGGGCTCGAGCCCCCCTTACCTGCCACGACGGACCCACGCAAATCGCGCAAATCCGAGGAGAAAATAATATATAGGGGGGGAAGAGTGTGACAATCGCGAAAGTTCTTACAGTTCATGGCACTCTTGAATGGTTTTCAAAGTATGAGCTTTTCAAAATCCTTCCGATCCCGTGACACCGCCTCATTGGACATCACTGCGTAATCGTATTGTGAACGCCCAAATCAATTACCGCATTGTGCGGTGTGCACAAGTATTGTGTGTTGTCGCACCCAGGATCAGCGGGGGGCAGGGGTGCGAGTTTTCGTATCGAGCCCCCCCTACCTTGGCGGTCTGGCTACGCCACTAGCCCCTCATCCCAAGAGAAAAGACGGACGCGACATCAGCACTACCAGCGGGGATATAGTTGAAAGGACACGTCTGTTAAAGACAAGAAAGGACGTGTCAACTACTGCAACTAATTAATGAAAGAAGAGAAACGAAGCAAAGAATATCCGGCATGTCCGCACATTTAAAGCTGGGTCCTCGTTCCATAGACGCACACCAGGGGTGCCCCTACACTCCATCCATCCATGCAGTAACCAGTAACCCCACTGCGGGAGGAGTGCCCAACGATCTTTCGGACGTAGTCCAAGGCATTGTCCACAAACGCAAACTGCATTAGCAAATGTGCTCTCAGCACCGGAGAAACAGGCTTACTTTTTTACCCCTCCATCAGATACATGGATTTGAAGAGGGACAAGAGCATTTGCTGAAATACAAGTTGTTGAACTACGCTCATTATACTGGGACTCCACAACAAAATCACCACAAAGGTTGTGGTATACCTGTAACCTTTGGGGTGTCAGGAATATGTTTACAAAATATCTCGTTCCAAAACTGCACAGATTTTATTCAAACGAATTTATTACGAAGAGAGCGCTTCGCCTCTCTGAATCGAGAGGTTACTGAGAGCAACATGCTGCCAACATCATCGGCAAGGGAGAACGCAGGTTGCGAAGCAGACGACAATGCTGGTTGGCTCCACGGTATACCATGGAGCTCTGCATTCTGCTCTTCACATTTTGGTTTCAGTATGGCATTGTCACATTTACAAATTAATTGCTCGTGCAAAATGGGTCCAAGTGTTGTATTCAGCGTTGAGGGGGTTGTTCGCGTTCTGTATGGTGCTCACCTAATTTCTTTTCGAATCCTCGCGAAGTCCCCCTTTAAGTATAGTGTGCCGTATCACGTGTGCAACAGTGCCAACATCTTAGCAGTAAACCCGTGCGTCTCCAAGCGACATCAGCGTATACCTGCTAATGTTCCTGGCATCCCTTCCTGGCAAATATTGTACGTTTAATTCAAGCTACCATCTATAATTAGGGCCTGACTTTTTAGGGTTAAACCCGTATCCGCCCGATATTTACCCCCCGAACGAAATCTGTAAAATTCGGGTTTAACCCGAATCTACCCGAAAACATCCGGGTCGCGTGGCACACTCATAAGCATGCATTAAAATAAAGTTTGATAACATTGCTAAACATTAGTTCCATGTTAAGACAAATTTTTATTAAACAAACAAAAAATCACCCGAATACACCCGAATTCCTGACAACAGAATATGCCGTAACGGGATTTAACCCGAATACACCCGAATTTTCAAATGGAAAATATCACCCGATATTTACCCCCCGAATTTGGCCAAAAATAAAACCCGAAAAAGTCAGGCCCTATCTATAATGTGATTCCTTTTACTTGGTAAATAAAGTCAGAAAAGGCCATGACAAAAAACCGAGACTGGGAAAAGACGAAAAACAGACGACACAACACAAAGTCAGACAAAAAAGACTTTGTGTTGTGTCGTCTGTTTTTCGTCTTTTCCCAGTCTCGGGTTTTCGTCATGGAGCTTAGCCACCAGCTCGCTTGCTTTTTAAACCATTTTATCTGTATCGGAAAAGGCAGTTCAAGTACAGCAAGACTTTAATTCAGACCACAGCACAGTACACTTAGTACAGCACATCTGTCTGTGAAAACACAAGCGAAACAGATTTCAGTGTGTACTCCACATTCTGACCAAGCCAGTTCCACTTTTTAACTGGTCTGTCAAGCGTGGCATTTGACGAGCTGGTGAGGGCACTTGCCACCACTGTGAAAACCCAATTCACCGTGGCACCCTAACATCAAGTGCTGGTGACACTGATGAGGTTGCGTCTGGGACCGCCTCTTCACGACCTCTCTTTGAAGTATCAACAGCTGCAGTCAGCAGGATTTTCCGCTGCATAGTGTCGGAGTTCGCCAGATTCACAAGGAAATATCTGGTGTTTCGGATGGCCAGAGGCACCATCAAGAAAACATTGCCTGACATTTTCGACAACTACCAGTCTGTTAGATGTATCATTGACTGTTTTGAGCTCTTTATAGAGAGACCCACTAGTCTGAATCAAATGAACCTACAGTCAGTGCAAATCACGTAACACTGCAAAGGTCTTGCATGTGATTGTTCCAAATGGTTTTGTGATGTTCATCTCGAAACCACACGTTCGTCATCCCAGTGATCGTTTCATCAGGTTAGATAGCATAGATTGAGAAGTTACCTGTCAAAAAGAACTCGTTACGAGTTAAGTTACCGTGTGAAAAATGTAACTAAGTTGATAACAAAGTTCTTCGACCTGAAATCTGACTCACAGTTACTGAGTTACTTAAAAAAAGAATGAGTTACTTCCAAGTTACTACGGACACAAAATAGCATTACGCTTGAGTTAGACTTATTAGAGTTAGACTTACTTAGAGTTATTATTGAGTTACATCTTGAGTTCCCTGCGAAGGAGTGCAACACGCATAGATCGTTTTCGTTTATGTCCAACAATAGACCTCTCCCTGTTTGTAAAGAAATGGCGTCATAGTGTTCGACAGCACCACAAATTTGGTAGAGTTGGACTACGCTTGAAGCTAGAGGTGATCAAGGCCACGCCCAAAAGCCACAGTCTTGAGGGGATTACGATATGGTCCCTTAAAGGGACGCAACCCTCTGTCCTGCTTTTCTTTCAATGGGAGACAGTGAACAAGTGCCCGTTCGTTGAACCCAGCCCTCTCCTTCCGATTTGTTTCGGTTTCAGTCTGTCTACCAACGTCATGATGACGTTTCTTGGGTAGAGGTCTATTTGAACGCTTTGCACCTTACTCCCTGTTGGCGCACAATGGTTCAGCTTCATTTCAATGGCAGCGGTTCTTACTTCCTGAATAAAATACTGTCATTGATTGAATATCACATTTTATGGCAAAAAATGCCATGAAGGAACCGGAGAGAAAGCAAGAAAATATGTGGACGTGAGTGAAAAGCAAACTAGAAGTAACTTGGAACTTAAGTTACTTCTGCTAAGTTACGTGAAATGAGTTCCTCTGAAAGTTACCATGGCGCAAAAGTACTGAGTTAAGTTACCGAGTTAATTAAGTTAAAAGCTACCAAAAAAAGGGAACTTAGTTACAGTAATGAGTTACCTCGACCTCTATTAGATAGTGGCTGTTTAAAGCTCCTCACATCAGGTGATGAAATTCTTGCAGACCGAGGATTCACCATATCTGACGTAATTCCTGTAGGTGTTAAAAGTAGCACAGAAGTCATTTCTAACACCCTGCACCATGCAAAGTAATTCACATCGCAGAGTCATAATTATTGCAGAAATTGAATTTAAAGTACGCCGCAAAAAGCGACCATGTGCAACGGCGGTGAAGAGCAGTACCAGCCTGTGATCTGCCTGGAACATGCCTGGAAGAAGGAGAACGCTCGCTTATTGGTCTAGAGAAATGTTGTCGGCTACTCCTCTGTCGTCTGTTCTCGGCTGCTCGGGGTTCTGAAAAAGCCCTTCTCCTGGCTCGGTAATGATTCGGCTGCTCATTCTATCCCCAATTCTCCGGGAGAACTGGAAAAACTGGTTTACGGCGGCAAAGGGACAAGGCACTGACCGACAAACCAGAAGGAGTTCTCCTTATAACGTCATCGGTGACGTGGCATCATACCTTCTCCTCCTCGTTGTATCCGGAGTGGCGAGATAAGGGTGAACGCGCGGAGCCATGTTTATGTGAGTTTTTTTTCTCGGAAACAAATTGCACACATCAAAACCTTTAGCGCTATTCGGTAAAATGACGCACACACTTTCATCAGACGTCTTAATCTGAAAATTTTTTGGATGGCCCTCTGTACTCCGTTAAACTTGTACTGCCACGCTTTTCAAAGGGCAGCCCTCAAATCGGTGGTCCAAAAGTGGTGGCCTCGCGTCACCTAGCTAGGCTTTGAATTCACATTGAGAGCTCAACTAGGTGTCGTAAATGTTTCAAATTGTTGAAACATTTTCGAGCCAGCATTTTTGCTAAAAAGCCACTGGCTAATGATGTTCTTGTAGCCATAACTGGGCTGTGCAACCTTCAGCCCTTCTTGATAAAGGATGACTGTGCTAATGTTCCTGGACAATATACCCACTGTCTACCTCCTACAAGCGAGCAGTTAGGAGCAACAGAAAACTTTGTGATAAATGACAGTGTTGCATCCAAGATTTTGTCCCGTTTATTCTGTTTTCTTTCTCCCTTTCCTTTCAACTGCGTACCAGCCTCTACTGCTTAGTTTTGACAATGGCAGGCAATAACTGAAATAAATGCTTTTAAGCTTTGGAACACAGCTCTATAAAATTCTTTGTCATAAAGCACCTCAACAACGTGCGCTTAACTGAGTGTCCAAATGACAAGGTCGCGTTGTTCCTTCTGACAACAGAAGAGCCTTCTGCTGCACTTGCAAATAATACAGATTTTTCCCTGTGTTGCTCAAAAGAAGTCCATTCTCCGTTGCAACAACATATAATACTTTTTACTCTTAAAGAGGCTTTGTAGGCTTCCGTACTTCTGTACGAAGATTACAGTAAGGGTGTGTCGAGAAAGTGCCATTTGCTATTAATACACAGCAGACATTTAGCAGACTATTGCATTGTTCGATTTTTAGTGATAGTGGTTCTTCACTTAGCTCATTTACAGTTTTGCTTTTTTCAATTCACGTTAAGGCTTCTGTAGCAACCGCAAACCGTACCAGCACATTCCTGCAACTCCCTATTGAAGCGTGCACCCTCCTGAAGCATTTATTATGTAACTCAACACGCAACAATACAGAACTAGAAATGAAAATGCGGCTAGGTGACGGATAAGGTGTCTGAAATGAAGTTGAGAACTTTGATGTTGAGTGCACCGCACTCTGTAGGAAGTTTTTAGTCTGTGATGGGGCCTGATTTACTCTTGTATCCGTAGCGCCAGCTTGAACGACGGTTTGACGAAATAATGCTAACCAGTTTTCGCAGTTATGAATTGGTGTTATAGTTATGTTTTGTGGGTGTGATTTCCCTGCTGTTCGAAACAGTGTTGACGAAGCAAACATTTTGTGCCTCGAGTAAACCCTGTTATGTTTGTTATCAATTGAAAGGGAAACTCACACAGAGGCGAATGCAGTCAGTAAAAATGTAATTTCGCTAAAGCGCAAACTACAAAAACGCCATAACGAACTGCCGACGCAGAAAGGTCTGAAAGATTCCAGTATATCGTGTTGCATGATGTAATGAAAAAATGCCATTTGCTATTAAGATGTGCTATTATTTTGCTATTAACTGCGACATCGTCCCTTGTTTACTGCGTCGCAACTGTCGGCAGCTCTTAAGATAGGCAAATAAAATTGTATATTTGAGAAGCAGACATTTAGCGGATATTTGCAGTGTTTGATTCTTACTGATAGCCGTAGTGGTTCGTCCTTTACAGTTTGCCTGCTTTTTTTCTCTTCATTTCTTTTCTTTACTTCTTTTCGCATTCCTGCGACTCCGTCTTAGTGTGCGACAGCTGGAACTACAGAACTGTTGGCATCTTTCATCCGAATTGTTTTGCCCCAGTCCCTTTATTGTCTTGAGTCCCTTTATCTTTTATTGTATTGTCCCAGTCCCTTTATTGTCTTGCTATATCTTTGTGGAGACTGGAGGATCGCAGTTTTCGTTATGCATTTAGTTTTACAGTTAGTAGTAGTAGTAGCCATGTCCTATCCCTTTTGAGTCAGGGTGGGCTATGCTCGACTTCTGGTAGAAGGTTCGCCATAGCCTCTGGGACTAAATAAAATACTCTTAAAAAATACACACGAGATAACAGAAGGAAAAGTTTTACGGCGCTTAACATAGATGGCGACACAATCAATTGGAGGAAGAGCGGAAGAGCAACCATGAGAGCAACGGAGATACGGAGAAGTGGCGTGCGTGAATTGTTGTGAAGTGGTGAACAAATACGTTGGACGATAATGGACGAGTTCAGTCAATCTATTTCCATGATTCATTCCGTCTGAACTGTGTGTTCACGAACGACACATCACTGGATTCAATGCGACGGCGCGTGTAGTGTGTCCCGAAAGTGAAAAGTGTTGAAAGTGGCAGTCTCTTTTCTATCCGTGCTGTGTACAAAACCTTGCATCCAACCGATCTCTAGGATGCCTGGTGTACGTTGTAATGTTCCGGGATGCACAAACCGTATGTTTTCGACGACTGGCATTTGCTACCATAGAATTCCGAAGGACAGTGCGCGAAAGCGAAAATGGTTTGAAGCACTCAATCACGAATTTCGTGATACGGGACGTGTTTGTTCAGCCCATTTTACTCCTGATGCATACGAAGTCTTACCAGCAGACGCCCCAAAGCGCCTAAAGAGGACTGCGGTTCCAATATCAGCGTTCCTCCGTGCGGCCGACGTGTTCGTCACTGGCAAGTCGTTTGAGGTATGCGGCTGCATTCCAGAAGTTACTCGGGTCGACACAACACACATCAGATTGTTGCATGTGAAGGTCGAAAGCTACTCCTATGTGTTTTAGAGCTAGCTGCGGACCAGTACAGCGTCACTGTTTCTGAGAATGCGCGGTATATACTCCGAATTCATGGCGTTAATGCTTTACGAACACACGCAGATGACCCCATACTGATGTAAACACCGTCACACTAAAGCGAAGCAGTGACCAGTGGTTCTGATGTCTCGCAGCCCAAATGTCACTGTCGTCTGCTGTTGCCATGTCGAGAATCGTACTTGCGCCCGTTCCACAACCTACCCGAGGGTTTTCCTACTCTCAGGGTCCCATGGTACAACACTGACATCTGGCCCACTCCTACTCGAGAGTTGTGGAATGCAGCTGGTTTATTCACATGACGTCATCCACATGGCGCCCGCCACTTCCGCTAGCAGGCTTGCCATCATAATGTAGATCCACAGATTTTGACTGCCCAGGCCTTCACCCACATCACGTTCACCGTACGTTTGGTGCTTCAAAGTTATTGTACCGTACGAGTATTATTTGTACCATAATCCAAGTAATTTCCATGTTTTCGACATTAACAGTCCTATTAATAGCATGAAGGCGGCGAACGACACAGGAACCACGCTTCGAGGGACATACATCATGGCAACAATTTCGGCTTTTCGAAGCCAGTGCTCTCTGGGGGAGTGACGTCAGTGAATAGACCCTATAGACCATCTGCCCCGTGGGCGCCGCCACATTGAAAGTGCAGCACCGTCTAGCCTGGGGAGCATGTTGAAAACTGTTCATCTTTTCCACCGCTCAAGCCAGATGGAAGGAAAGCATACAGGCCGTATTCTTCCTCCTTGGTATCGTTTTTCTGCCGGCTAGCTTGGGCAGATTGCAAAAGCGCTGGGTGTGAGTTTGGTTGGGAAACAGTGTATACAACGAACCTCACACACAGTGCTTTTGCAATCTGCAAAAGCAAGCTGGCACCTGGATTAAATCAGATGGCACTTGGAGTAATATGGGCGGGAAAACCTGTAGTAGGGTGCCGTTCATTGTGTAGGATACAGACTTTAAGCTTTTCTCTAAAACCATGAATTTTGCATTCCAAAACTGTAATTCACATACGTAAGGCTCTCGGTGCTGAAAGCCACGATTTATTTCCAATTGCAGCTTGAAATGATCCAAACCCTTCGACAATAATCTTTGACCTTTCCTTTGCGAAGTTTCGCTAGCAAAGTATAGCAGCCGCTCGTAATGTCACGATGAATGCTCTCCCAGTATGCGCACAGTACCTCTGTTCAGAAGCGAAATAACCCATACTTTATCTGGAAACCCCTGTTCAACGAGTTGCCACTATCGATCAAAGCCGAATTCAAGTGATATAGAAAGAAAGGAGATTCAGCAAATCTGTCCTTCTGCCAATGCTCACGCTTTCAAGAAATGAGTGTAGAAGCAGGTACGTGCCTCGACGGTGGAACGCATATTTAATAATCATTAATTAATGAAAACACTTAACATGCACACATGAGAACAGGTCATTTGGAACGGGGAACATTTAACAATGCAAAAATTTATGAAGGCACAGCTCACGTCAACTTCAATAATACCACCGGAAAAAATGTGGTCTCGTTCCCGAGCGAGATTACAGCGCCCCCAGGGGCCATGAGGAAATCTTAGTTGAACAAAACTGTTCTGTTAATTTAACATTCCCCAGTGCCCCCAGGATGGTGGTTATTGCGCTCGCAAATCAGACCGAATTCTTTCCAGTGTTATTATTAAGGTTGACCGGAGCTGTACTGTATTCCTTTCCAGTAGAATCAGGCACACCTCCACAAAGCCAGCTTTGAGAGCTTGCACAACTTTTGTGTTTTGTTTTAATTTTTCTTGAGCTGCTTGCAATACTGTCGCATTCGTATTGCAACATAGCAATGCAGCACCTGCGCCGTTATGTCCACTTTGCATTAATCGCGAGGGAGTGTCAAGTTGTCGTCTGGTATGTAGTCAATTACCAAATCATACGCTTGCTTATCAGAAGCACTTTAACGAAAGTTTTGTTCTGCCTCTTTCAGAAGAGAGAACACGGCAATATTTGGATGCACAAGTCCACCTTGTGTCTTGCACAATAGAAGGGCCAGGTCTTGCAGTATCCCTAGCACCTGTCATAGTGAACAGTTGGTGGTTTTAAGGATTCTTTGGCGCACACACCCAGTTACATAATAAATTATACAGTCGGTTACGCTGCTCAGTGCAGGTGCACCATCAAATACGGTCTCACATTCAGTCTCGATTTCCACAAGGCTATCAAGCTTCCATTTTTGTTGCTCCAATCTAGAATGGGAGGGTTTGTCTTCCTGAAATGGCAGTGTCGATCAGACATGCTCATCAGATGTGGCTCTTCAGTTTAATGAATTTCATAGTTACCATATTTAGGTGGTTTCACAAGACTGTAAATAGAGAGCATGTTGTACAGCTGCAAAAAAGTGGGCAAACAGGGATGTTCATTCTGGCCACCTGCTTGACATATGATGCAAAAATTTTCTTTTCAAGAACATCTTGCATTCTGCGTCTCTTAAGGCCGTTAACACTCACCTTGACACACTTGATGGCTCGCACACACAGCAAAATACAGAAATACGTCAACTGAAGATCCAGCTTAATGAGCTTGACCAATATGGGCGTCGCAATAATGTTGAAATTCGCGGGGTTCCAGCTTCGGTGGGGGAAGACCTACTTAAAGTTGTGAATGAAATCGCCCTTGAACTACAACTTCCCATCTTAACAGCATCAGACTACGAAGCGATCCACAGATTACCATCGAAGTCAAGCGACGGTATGCCTCCTATAATTGTAAGATTTCTTGACAGAAAGATACGCGACGCTTGGCTTGGTCGGAAGAGTAGACTAAAATCTACATCACAATCTAGTACGGTTTTCTTGTGCGAAAATCTGACATCTGAAAACAAGAAACTTCTGTGGCAGACTCGGCTATCAGCCAAAGAAAAAGGCTATCAGTTTGTTTGGGTGAAGAATGGGCGTATTTTTGTGAGGCGTGCAGATGGTACGAATGCCATTCGAATTTCACACGCCGATAACCTCACGACACTGTAGAGCGCTGCCTTGCGGCAACTTTGCTGGTACCTTTTGTGTTGCTTCAGGTGTTTATTGTACTCTTTCTTTTTACCTTCGAACTTTCATTGATGACCTTTGTTGCATTGGAAGACTTGCCTGATGCTGATGTGCATGACTCGCTTACGCTGCATCTCAATGTAAGAAGCCGTCCCCAGCACATTGACGAAGTAAAATCTGTCATTACTGCTTTAAATAGCAAGGTGTCTTTCCTGGGCCTATCAGAAACATGGACTCAAAAATCACATGAATCATTCCTTGAGATTGAAGGATTTAAAGCCGAATTCCGTCATAGGTGTGATGGCTACGGCGGTGTCGCGCTTTATGTTAATCACAATATTTGTTATTCTGTGAGACATGACTTGCATATTAATCAAATTTCGATACAAAGTGTTTTCATTGAAATCCCCATGTGCCCCGTCTCTGTGTGTTCTTACCCAGGCCGCCCACTGATCATTGGCGTTATCTACAGGTCCCCGAGTAATGACCTTTGTGCATTTTTAAGTGACTTTACTGAACTATTACATACACTATGGTCATCCAAATATAACTGCATTATCCTTGGTGATTTTAATGTGGATCTATTGAAAAATGACGCTGCGTGTATCTCGTACACTGAAACGTTCACTGCATTTGGATTCGCGCAGCTGATTTCCAACGTAACCCGTTTCAACCAGGATGGAGGGTCATTAATTGACCACGTGATCACCAACATTATTGACTCCAAACTAACTTACGGAGTTGCTGCATGCGACATTTCAGACCATGAAATTATTTACATTGGTGGTTGCTGTGAAAAAGCGGAATTAGCCGGACATCAGATACGCAGCCATGTGAACTACAAAGCTATTGAAAGATCCCTTTCGCAAATGATGTGGGGCTTTCATCGCTTTTCAAATGTGCGTGAAAAGTTTAGCTTCTTTATCTCCACTATTTCCGACGTAATTAAGCAGTATTCTACTCAAACCATATCTAGTCGGCGCACAGCTGTGAGGCAGCCTTGGATTACGAAGGCAATCCTAAGGAGCATTAAGCACAAAAACAGCATGTATAGGAAACTTCGCTTGAACCCGCTAAACACACGTCTTCGTGCTAGATATTCTAGGTACAGTAACGTGCTTAGAGATACCTTGAGGCTTGCAAAGCGAAACTACTTTTCTTCAGCTATAGACAGCTCTGCTGGTGACCCCAAATTGATATGGCGGACAATAAACACTGCGCTATCAAGAAAGCTTAATGTAACTCCCACTGGTGCGCGCCGGCTAACGCAGAACGGAACGTCTACTACAAACCCGAAGGAAATTGCAAATCAGTTCAATAACTATTTTTGTAACGTCGCAACTCGTCTTTGTCCGCCTGTAGACCCACTTCCAGCGGCCCCTATGCCTGCTCGAAATGACACTTCTTTTTTCTTGACACCGACAGACCGTTCTGAAGTCATTTCTGTTATTAACGGGCTGAAACCGCTTAAGTCATCCGGACATGACAACATTTCTCCCATTTTTCTCAAAAGGTTTTGTAACTATCTCGCTGATCCTCTTTCGGAGCTATTTAACGAAATATTCACTGAAGGTATTTATCCCCAAGAATTAAAGACTGCTAAGGTGTTACCTATCTTTAAAAGTGGGGATCGTACCGACACTTCCAACTATCGACCCATTTCGTTGCTCTCAGCCGTCAGTAAGGTTCTTGAGAAACTTATCCTACGTCGACTAGAGAGCTTTTTCGATTTGAACAAGCTGCTTTCTCCATCTCAATTTGGTTTCCGCAAAAATAAGTCCACCATTAGCGCACTGATTTATGCCACAGAAAAGATCAGAATGAACATTGAAGAGAAACTTTTAACTATAGGTATTTTCGTCGACCTCCCTAAAGCTTTTGACTTAATCAATCACAAAATTCTACTACAGAAGCTGGAGCGCTATGGCGTTAGAGGAACACCATTACAATTATTACAGAGCTTCCTGTGCAACAGGGATCAATTCGTTATCCAGGATGAGAGCTGCTCTGATGTTGGGTCTATAGGAGCGGGTGTGCCTCAGGGTTCGATTCTGGGTCCGTTCTTATTTCTCGTTTACATTAACGATCTACCTAATCACCTTTCTACCAGCTGTTTTCTCTACGCGGATGACACCAACATATTCATAGAATCTGATAATCTTTCATCTCTATTCTCTAAAGCAAACAGTGTCCTTGACAGGTACCGCTACTGGCTACTGTGTAACAGATTAGTTATTAACCTGGAGAAGACATCATATATCGTCTTTCACCCTCCTCAGAAGCGTCTTGACGTTAGTGACAAACAACTTCACTTCGGGAACTATGCTCTTACACGTGTTGCTTCAGTGCGCTTTTTAGGTGTAATTCTACATGAACATCTAAACTGGCAGCCACATATCACTTCGGTCCGTAACAAAATATCTGGAGGGCTTTACGCACTTTCAAAACTACGGCACTTAGTTCCGACCTCAATACTCCTGAACGTTTACTATGCGCTGGTGCACTCGCATATAAACTACGGCCTCGAGGTATATGGCCTGACGTACACTTCTCATCTTCGTCCCTTACTCGTAGCCCAGAAGCGAGCCCTGAGAATTATGCTTTCTTTGAACCCCCGGGACCATGTGTCATTTGCGTTTCCTCTACTCTCTGTGCTTAACATCTTCGACCTCCTGAAATATAAGATGTCACTATTGATGCATACTTTTTTCTATGGGACAGCCGACCGATTCGAACTGCAGCTGCACATTCCTCCCACATCTTACTCCCTTAGGAGTCTACAACTTTCTCTCTACAGCCCCACCTTCCGCACTAACCTTGGATTCTTCTCTGTTTCTGCTTTTGGCACTCGTCTGTGGAACGAGCTTCCTATTGCCATACGATCCATCGATAAGTATGCAGCGTTCAAACACTCTTGCCGAGCCTATTTTCGAGGCAGTTATGTTGATCCTTGTGTTTAAAAATGTATAATCATGCATAGGTTATGTACATATCCGTTACCTTTTGCAGTTTCTGTGTCTTCTCTTTTTTTTCTTTTTTTTCTTCGAGGTATGTTATCTAATAATTTATGTATGCATTTTGTTTTCTCTGCTTCCCGCAAGTCATTTGTGTAAAATTATGCACGTGGGTATAAGGACCGTTTTACAGGGTTCGCCCTCACGGTCCTCTTGTACTTTGTAATCGTACATTCCACTAATAAAGGAATCTTGAATCTTGGTTGAATTTTGCAGTTAGTATACATTTAAATCGCACTTTTCCAAGAGGTAGAGTTGACCCGCGTTTACCTGGACGGCTCTGTTTCCTGTGAAAATGTCAGGATAGCGGGGGAACCGGATAAATGAAACACGAAAATCCAGAGTGATCTTGAAAAGACATCTTTATTGACCATTACACAGACTATCCACTACTTACTTACAAAACTATCCATTGTCATCTGTTTCATTCTAACACACGCATTCAGTTCTTGTCTGGCATCTGTCTTGAAGCTGTCAGAGATGTTACTATCTTTCCTCAAAACAACCTACCACTACTGCCACTGGCTGGGGGGGGGGGGGGGGGGGGGTGTTAGCTTAGCCAATTGGCATAGCTCAGTTGGTAGAGCCCTGGACCGGTAATCCAAAAGATGTGGGTTCGAGTCCTACAGCTGGCTAACCTTTTCAGAGGCTTCCATAGTCCAACGCATGACTTCACAGACACACACATCACTTTTACGCGGCGTTTAGCTACGTTTCTCGCATAAGGGTTGGCAACACTGGTGACTGGTGCGCTGCGATGCTCACGGCCAGCGTTGTCACGGCTTTCATGAGTGTATCTTGGCGAATCGTGCATCTCGGCCCGACTAGTTGCTGCAAGCAATTAGCATTTAGTTGTGTCAGGATGCCTGGCGCACGGTGTTGTATTTCCGGATGCGGAAACACTCATGCGAAAGCGCGTGATGTTTCGTATCATGCCGTCCCAAAATGCGAGCAGCGAAGACGAGCGTGGTCTGAATCACTGGGCATGGATTTGCGACAGGAGGACCGTGTATGTTCAGAACATTTCACGTGGGACTGTTACGAATTGTTCCTACCCGGCGCGCTACGTCGACGATTGAAGAGCTCAGCGTTGCCAAAGCTGGAAACAGAGGCACCGACGGGACACGTTAGCGGGGTTTGTTCTGTCTCGTACAAAAGTGGATTGTGGTTCGTTTAGTTGGGTACCGAACCTTTCCAGTGTCTTTATAGTATTGTAGTAAGGGTGTACTCGCGTGGTGCACTGTTTACTCGCTGTTGCTGCGTACAGACAGATCTAAAGCCACAAACTATCATATCACAAACGACCACCAAAGGTTTTAAGCTGTGCCCATTTCGCAGTGTGCAAGCTCGGTGAACGGCTTGCAGTTAGTGTCCCACCTGGGACGTTATTACGCCAAGTACACCGTATAGTAACGCGTAACCTGTCATATATGTGTTAGCATACGAATTTCTCTGTCTACTTTGCAGCTTAAGAGCACACTTGTCACCAATGGTTTACCAATAGGTCCCTGTGTTTTAGGGTAAAAACTGGTTTTTACCTCCGGATTTGAATCATCATCACTTATGGTAAAACCTGAAAATGAATTCTGCGACTTTAAAAGCGATAAAACCCCCGTGCCGGGAAACAAGTCGGTTTTACTGCTTTTAATGTATGCTACACCGAACAGCCCAATTTTTAAACGTTTTCGAACTCTGCGAAGTGCCAATTCAGCCTGCTCAGATTTCGGACAACCGTGTGGTGAGCAGTACATTCAGCACAGCCATTCATCGTCTTCTGTCAATCTAAAATGCAACAAGTGCTCTTCTTTCTTTTTTCCCGCCCACTATCACCCGCCACAGCCCCTGAAATAAAACCCGCTTTTTACACCCCCGTTTTCAAAAATTTTTAAACTAAGAAAAATGGCCCTATTTATGCGGAATCACAAGCACTAAGGTGTTAACAAAAAATGGAGGGGTAGGTCATTGCTACTACACACTGTATACTGTGTGTAAGCACTTTAAAGGGACTATCACATCCGTCTCACCGTCTCCAGAACTACAGCGCCATTTTAATCTACGTTCATCTAATCTATGATGACAATGCCAAAATCCCGAAGCAAATTGGCGACGTTCCTACGCATTTTGATGCAACACATGGCAAGAGCAGATGACGCATGTTGAGAGTATCTTGGGATTTTCTCTGTGGAAACGTCACACGGACCAGGCAAATCAGTGTGCGTTCGTTGGCACGGCGGAGATGAGACCAATCAGGCTGGAGGGACCTTGGTAGCCTTGGGGAAAGACTGGCGACTTGGAATACTAGGGCGACAGCGTCCACTGTGTGATCAGCTGGTGGAATGCTGTTTCTGGTTAGCGTCGGATGAGTTTGTACAGCCAGGAGTGTAACACCCTATTCCACGCAATATAGTCAACTTGCGCTGGTAAGAGAGTGTTGTTGTATTTATTGAGGTCTTTTCACTTCGTGTATTGCGATGCGAACGCTAAGCAAACAACCTCGGCGACAATCGCCTGCACTACGCTTCTATTCGTGTGCCTGGCTTACGTCATCATGGGGTTAGCCTGCAGTTTTTGGAAGAGAGTCTTTCCAAGTTTACCGTGAAGCAGTGACAAACATTACCGTATCGGTGTCGTACATACGTTCCTGAAGTGATAGTCATAGTATCATTGCCGACAAAAATGCAGATCTATGAACTCACTGAACTCCTACAAGAGTAGGTAAACACAATCTTAAACAGTTTACTTTTGCAATATCTATAGCAACACTTAGAGTAGTTGTGGAACTTTCATAGATGTGGTTCATCACGCTTCCTTACATTGTACAGCAGACCAGAATACTGAGGAAAAAAGCATTGTACTTCTGTGTTTTGTGCTTAGCGAGATCAAGCCTGTAGTCTGCCAAGCCAAAGGAGTCTGAAACAAAAAGTACTACATTGAATACACAAACATACCACAAAAATACCCACGATACCCACACTGGTTGTGATGATTTAAAAAATATAAACAAATTAAATTTCAGTGCATAACTTTGAGCAATACACAACTTCAGAAAAACCCAGAACGCTTAGCACCACTTTGAACTCTGGGAACTTGCTGATAACAAAGGTGGACAAGGTCTCCCAAACTGTTTCGGTTCCTTCTCTCCCGGCCGATTGTCCACGAGCAGTCAAGGTTAGCGAAAATGAAACGCGAAGGACTGTTCTCCCTTCCTCATGGCAGAAATCGCTCAGGATGCAAAGCATGCACAAGGAGCACTGGAAGTTTCACAAATCTGGTATTATTGCTAGTAGCCACCCGTGCGAGAGACCCGAAAGGTTGATTCCTCTTGCACTCGCATGACTTAAAGGAGTACAGAGGGCCATCCAAAAAAAAATTCACATTAAGACATCTGATGAAAGTGTGTGTATCATTATACTGAATAGTGCGAAAAGTTTTGATGTGTGCAATTTGTTTCCCAGGAAAAAACTCACATAAACATAGCTCCGCGCCTTCACCCTTAACTCGCCACTCCAGCTATAACGAGGATGAGGAGGTATGATGACACGTCACCGATGACGGCATAAGGAGACTCGTTCTGGTTTGCCGGTCAGTGGGGGTCAGCGCCGTGTCCCTTTGCCGCCGTAAACCTGTTTTGCCGGTTTTCCCGAAGAATTGGGGATAGAAGGAGCGGCCGAAGCATTACCGAGCATGGAGAAAGGCTTTATCAGAACCCCGAACAGCCGAGTAGCAGACGACAGCGGAGTAGCGGACAACATTTCTCTAGGCCAATCAGCGAGCGTTCTCCTTATAGCGTCAGCGCGAGGTTCCAGGCAGATCACAGGCTGGTACTGCTCTTCACCACCGTTGCGCACGGTCGCTTTTAGCGACATATTTTAAATTCAATTTCTGCGATAATTATGACTGTGGTGTAAATTACTTCGCGTTGTGCATCTTACTGGCCTACTTAACAGTTTTATAGGAAGAAAACTGGGTGTTAAAAATGACTTCTGTGCTACTTTGAGACTTGCAGTAATATATTACCTAAATGTTTAATGCCACATGTTGTACAAAATGTACAAACATACCGATGTTCGAAGTGCCAACCAGGTTAGATACATGAATTAAAATTGCAGACCCGCTGAGATTAGCGATACTGCAGCCTCTTTTGTTATACTGTTCAAGAACGGTTCTCATTACTTGTAGCGTGCAGAATCTTCTTTTGTAACATGTTTGTATTGCCGAAAATGGTGCACGTTGCCCCAGACTAAGTGGATATAATTCAAATGCGATAAGAACAGGGGTTAAATAACAAAAGCTTAACTTTCGGTTGATTCTTTTTGCCTGCACCTCCTGAACTAGTTTTAAGGAGTGCAACCCTCTCTCATTCTTTTCGTCGTAGACCTCGCAGGTACTGGTGCAGCATTTCTTTTCAAGAAGAATAGACATTTTAATTGGGAGAGCAGGTAATGATTACGGCATATAATTCCTGTAATCCCAGCAAGTTTAATGGCTAGAGTCTTCATATGGTATTCTCAGCTCAAGTGGCTAGTGAAAGCAAAGCCTAAGACTGATGTTTTCTGCAACTTGTAATTTCACGTGTAATTTCTGTACTTGTAATTTCACACGTATAAGCCACACTGCAGATAAGCCGCAGGACCTTTCTTAGGAACATTCTGAAAATTTTCCACCAGATGAGCCGCGGGCAGTACGGCGCCCCTGATTTGTGCGGTAAACCAGTGACGCATAATTTCCGGGGTGGCATGGTGTATAACAAAGGTCAGTTCTAGTGTTCTACTAAGATCAGATTGTGCCCTTGTTGCGTGTTTTTCTTGTGGATCGACAGATCAGTGGTCTTCCAGAAGACATGAATCACTGTCACTCCTTTCAGCTGCATGGGAGAGGGTACCAGGAAAGTCAGTTTACTGGAATGAGGACGTGCCCCTGTTACGGATTGTTCGTACATTGGTGGGCATAGCTGTTCCCAAAAACATGAGACACTGTTGGCCCTTTTGTTAATACCAGCCAATGGGGAAAATACCGGGAGAAAATAGTCATCAAATAAGCTGCAGAGGGCCAGTGAAAAAAAAAAAATCCGCATATAAGCTGCAAGTAATATGCTTGAAATTACAGTATATATACAAGTTAAAACGGAGGGTCTCGAGGATGCTACCTGGGTTGCTGTCACCTACAGTTGTGGGGGCTAGTGGGTTTCGTCAAGCTGCACTTTGCGGCTTTCTCCTCGGCCCAGTCCATCACTGGATGGAAAATAAATAAACTGAAGGGGAGGGGGTTGTCTCTAAAGTTTTGATGGGTGGAGGGGTGGGCTTGCTTGTCTCAGCCAAAGTTGTTGCCAGGTGTGCGACACTTCGTTCTGGATCGATCCTACACAACTACTATTTCTGATACGTGTATATGGAATTCTACCCTTGAGCACACCGCTCAAGACCAGGGTCCAGACCCGTTATTTTTGTGGTTCGGTTTGGGTTCAACTCCACAGCAGAGCAAAATATCACTTCCAACCCGTTCAGGAAAGTGAGTTTTGAGATGATTGCCATGGGCTAAGAGCAACCACATGCTTACAATTCTCAAAGAACAGAAATGTACTTTTGTTGTTGCCAACGCAGCACTGGTTCACAGCAACACTGTGTGATACAGATCTGCATTTCAGGTGCAACGTTACAGTAGCGTACTGTACTCTCTATGTTTACTCGCCGTATACACGCCGTTACATCCTGCTCCGGGGCTGGCCTTCATTTTCGCAGCTCAAAATGAAAACTTGTGGTTGCAGGACGACAAATCTCACATACAAGGAAGCCTACAACTGCCGAAAGGACGACCTCAAAGCTAACACAACTGAATCAACACAATAGCTGCGAGGAGGAAACACGAAAAATGCCTGGCACACTTACAGATTTGTTTTGTTCAGTTTTGGTTTCAAATATGTTTGGGAACACTGCTCAATCCATAGTGTAAATTGTAGTTCGGATCTCTCACAACAAACATTACATCTGAACTGTTTTGCGAACCGGCAACTATCAAAATTTATTTTGGTTCAATTCCGGTTCGGTTCAACGCAAAAAAAAATTTGTTGGTTTGGTTCAAGGAATAATATAGGTTTAGTGGTTTCTGTTTCGGGTTCAGTTTCGGTTCCGATCCTTACTCAAGACCAGTTGAGCTGTGCACAACGACTTATCTAATGACACTTTTACTGTTTCTTTTTGGACCAGGCCCAATCATTACACAAGTACTCCACAATCACTGCAGAGCACCTGTACGCTCGGACACATCCAGAGGAGATGAAATCTTCCTGTAATTATTCCAGTTGCATGGTGTGTAAGGATTCCACAGCACAAATGAGTTTTGTTTTCTTTCACAGATGTCCAAGCAGATATTCCTGCAGAATGCCACAGCATCGGAGTGCAAACTGATCCATCAGACTTTCCTGCGTGAAGTGATGCAAGTGCCTGGACTGCAAGTGAAAGGATCAAGTGCTACGTGCACGGTATGCACATTACCAAGGGCACAAAGCTCTCTTTTCTGAATCTTGTCTTTTTATGCTGCCCAAAATGATGCTGAAATCAGAAGAATGTTTGCTTTAGCGTGAATTCAGACCGAATTCAATTTTTCCAGAACTGCAAAGATCTTGAAGATCGCCATGGACCCAAGGTTGCTGCGTGACATGCTGCAGCTGTCATCAGTGGGCCAAATATCCTCCCTAGAGCCATACCACACTAATTGCAAGTCTTGCCTTGGAGCCAACAGCTTACACACGTAAGGTTATGAGGGTCAGGTATTACTTGAAGCAGAGATGGCTTTAACACCACTTCGACCGGCGGAGCCAGTGTCGTATATTAAAAGGGCGTCTGACCATTGGGAGGAGTCCCAAAAAGAGGCTCGTCCTGTCAGAGTTCCGCACCTCTGATTGGTTTGGTTTTTACCACAGGGGTCGTCATGACACCTTACTGCCACCCAAGATGGCAACAAAAACACTGTGAAACAGGGATTTTGTGACAAAAAATTTTCAGACTACTCCGATTTTACGCTGCAGATATACATCATCATATAAGTTTCCCACGCTTCAACTGGTGCTCCGCTATCCACGTCTAACCGAAAATGTTTTTCGTCTTTGTTAGGCCCAGTGAACACGGCGATCACAACGAAATCATAACAAAAATGGCACTGTACTGTACAATTTGTACAATATGCAGTCTAGGTTGCATTTATCAGGTTTGCACCAAAAACCCACTACTTTTGCAGGTCGCGAGAGGCATTCATTTCAATCCCATCCAATCCACTTGCCACACAAAATGGCGCTGCTCATGTTGGATAGGGGGACAAATAGTGAGGTTAGGTTGATTGATAGTGCCCCATATTTCAAGTCGTCATTGGTCTGAAGTCTGAAAATGTGGGTGGAGCTTTAGGTATAGGCATAACCCATTAATGGCCAGACTCCAGATACGGCTCTCGGCGGAGCCAGTGCCTGGAGCAGCTCTCCTGGTCAGTCATTTCTGCCAGCAACCATTTCTGCAATTCTAAGCCTTCCAAACATGCCCCTCTCAATGCAGATGGCATCGATAAAAATGGGCGCAATATCTGTCGTTTTGGTCTGTCACCAGTGATATCCATTTCAATCCAAATCAATCTAGTTTATCCAAAATGGATGCACCCAGTAAGTAAGGGTGAGGTATAAGTACTGGATGGATGTAATAATAGACAACTGTATTTCGACCTGTGATTGGCTAGATACCTCTAAAAGTGGGTGGAGCCTCAGGTATAGGCAGATCCCATTAATGGCCAGACTCCCTCTGGCATACATGGCACTGGGTGGAGCAGGAAGAGGGACACCCTGGTGGCGCTTCACAGAAATATGTAAGGGGAAAGGGTGGCTTCCCCATTCGAGTTAGTCAGTTAGTCTTATTAACACAGTGCGTGTGTTTGTGTTTTTGACAGTTGTGCCTGACGAGCGTTATTAGATATCGCCCAGAAGCGATGTCGTCGTCTCACTGGCACACACCTTAAAGGGACCATGAAAGGATATTTGACAAGCCCTCAATCATTTTTATGTTGTTCCCCTGTGCTAAAGCATTCACTCTGTGAAATACGAAGCTGAAAATGGCCCAAATAGCGATGTTATTCTATATTAACCAAGGGCGTGAACGGCAGCTGCTACGGCCCGCCTCCGAGGCGAACTGCCCGTGACATCATACACATAGCTTTTGCATACATCATAGCTTTTGTGAGCAAACTGCAAACCTTGCAAACAAGCTTGCATACTTCGCCATGAAATATGTTTTAATTTGACCTGGAGACAATATTGTATCTAAACGTTGACACAGAATCGTATGAAAAAATGTAATATAGCCATTGACTGTCAGCATGATTACCAGAGCACGTTTTCCTCTTTGAACTTCTTCGTCAGAACATACCTCCGTCAGTGACATTTTACGAGCTGCTGAGTACCGAACGATCCATAGACGCTGTGTGTGTCGCATAATGTCTTCCTCCATCGCTGACAATTTGCCTTTCGTCATATTTCAAGTGATTTGGATGGCAGATATACAACGTCGTTGTTGTCCAAACTGAAACCATGCACCCACATGGTCCTGCGGGGTGTGTCCTCCTCGTCGTTTACAGTTGGTTGAGGGAATTGGATGGCGATGACGTAAGCCCGCTTCGAAATCATATATCCGGCAGTTACGCCCCGCTATTTTTGTCTGATAACTGCGCGCCCGTTGTACTGAAACGGTTAATGTACAGTTAATACGGTTAATAATACGGCGATGTGTGTACGATAATGAGGGATCATGAAAATGGTTTCCTGCAGAGTACTCTGAATTCACGAAAATAATTTGATGGTCCCTTTAAGTAAGTTTGTGCATGTGAATCGAAACAAAGTGAGCGAGAATGCTGTAACTTTGTGGCAAATTTATTTGGCTCTGAATAGCGGGCTGCAAAGATGCTGGTGATAATTTTGGACTCTGGTAGCCAAACTGTCTTGACGTGCACTGAAACGATTAATAAAAAAAAAAGGCTGCCTGCACGGTGCCATATCTCACGTTTTGTATTTACCGCATAAATATTTTTGTGCATGCTGACACACTTTTCATGCAACAGCAACATGTAAACAGTGACTTAACAACAGTCCAGTGGGAACGGGAACACCGTAGGTGCTCTCGTCGGTGCAAAAGTACGTGAAAAAAAGTCTGTGCAAAATGCATACTACTATCGGTTTACAGAATGCTGAACTTGCTCCGCAACAGGGCCGTGGCAGATGACTAGCTGTGCTGGTAATGCACTTGGCACACTGCGTTATTGAGAAGTCCATTGCGTACCGCATCAACGCAGAATTTTTCGTAGGAGCTATGTCCCCAGCTTCTGATTTTCCATTAGACACATAGCTCCGTGCTATAAGTCAACTGTGTAATACAGGCATTTAGAGAGGAAGGCTGAATCAGGAATGCCCCTCAGCCCCCAACACTAGCAACCACTACCGGAGAGGAGAACAAGCAAGTCGCTCCCACTGTTCCTGGAGGTGAAACAGATATAAAACTGCAGATAGTGAAGAGTAGTCCTGTTGCTAATGGCAATAGAGTCAGCCTGACCTTCCCACAAATTGGCATACGGTCACTGAGTGCAGCACTTCCCCAGCTAGTTATCTACCACGGCCCTGTAACTCATCTGCACGGCCGGAGCAAGACTACAAGTTCAGACATCCTCAGCATTCCCTAAGCTGAGATTAGTATATTTTTTCGCCGACCAAAAGCACCAACTCTTCTACTGCACATGAGACAGTTGATGTTCTGAGGCTGGAACACATATAGTCGCTGGGGAGGTGTGTTAGCTTAGCTCAATGGGTAGAGCCCTGGACCGGTAATCCAGAAGATGTGGGTTCGAGTCCTACAGCTGGCTAACCTTTTCAGTGACTTCCTTCTTTCTTCTACTGCGTTCCTGTTACCAGTGAACTGTTGCAAATGACTGTTTACATGTTGGTGTTGCATAAAAGTGTGTCAGCATGCAAACATATTCATCTGGTCAACCCGCTAGACTTTGGAAAACTCTCGAGAATACATAACATGAGATGTGACACTTTGCAATGTTTATTTTTCTTCGTTGGTTCATTTCTCATTAAAACGGATTCGTTACCACTGACCGCAGTTATCACCAGCATCTTTTTTAATAATTTTTTTATTTCCATCAGTATTCAAAATTGAGTTTAGTATTCTTATCAATTTTATTCACTCAAACAAATGTTTACTGATGTCTGACTTATTTCCAGGAACAACATTGATTCTCTTTTATATCTACTACCATGTACCTGGCAAAATCATCAAAAATACAAACAAGCTATGTTGATAATGCCAGCTCACTTACGCAGGCTCCGGCGCACTACAACGGCCCTCACCTCTAACTGGAACGGGAAGGTCAAAACACCCCCTCCCTTTAGTTCTTGCTTAGCGTCGCCAAGGTCTGTCCCCTTCAGCTATGCTGGTCGAAGCAGTGTTTCAAAGGGTTGCAACATGCAACCCGTCATGCCAGGTTATCCCAGATAAACGTAAGAGAGTGACGTGAAGCTGCATTTCAAGTTTTGCAACAAAGGGGGCAATAGAAGCGTAGGAAATTGGGACTGCATACAGTAGAACCTCTTTATACTAAACTGGCCAGGACTTGTGGATAACTTTACTATATCGGGAGTTTTACTATATCAGCTCTAGCTTTAAGAGTCATAAATTGAGCAGGACAAGTCATTCAGAGATTTATTACACTGCTGTGTACAAATACAAACTCTGCAGTGTTAGCAAAATGCCCCTATTCTTCACCAAAACAAACTGTCGATTGCAAAATGGCAAGTTTGTCTGTGATTTGCTTACGCGTCAGTTCGTTCCTGTCCACCAGTTGCGGTAACATCTTTTGAAGGAGTGTCAACACTTTGTGTTTTCTGCCACAGTCCGCCATGTCCCAAACTTCACGTCACACACACAAAAAAAAACACACACACACACATCACGTCGCCAAATTGCAAACTGGAAAATGCATGCTGGGAGTGCAAAATCAGCCAGAAACTAGGAAGTTACCTCGCCTATGCCGCTGCGCATTTCCGCTTCACATTCGGTGGGTGAATCGAGATGGACACTATTGGCTGTTCTTTTTCTGGCTGATTGCAGTGTTGAAAAAAGAAAAAAAAAAGAAGTGGCAAGCAACGTCTCCAGTGTCATTGACAACGCAAGATGGCAGGATCGGACATACGGAAACCCACATTCTGGGTGTCTGTTCTTTACTATAAGCAGTATCATAGAATTTTTCTGTTTACTATTTGAGAAAAATAAACCGTTGGGTCTATAGGAATTCAGTCGGGACCGCAGTTTTCTTTTACTATAGGCGGAGTTTTACTACAAACAGAGGTACTATAATGAGGTTCTACTGTATACAGTAACCCACCTGGCTCTGACATCACGACGTGCGTCGCCGCCAGTGAGGCAGCGCTACAGAGGTCACATGGTTATACAGTGAACCCTCATTAATATGACCACTGCCATTCTCGCGGATTTTGGTCATAAAGCGAATTGTCATATTAACGACAAACATGCCCTCCATGGACCGGACACACCGCTACGCACAACAAAAGCTGACGTAATTATGATTTATTTTCTGAAAAATCTGTTAACAATGACAACGTCAAACAGTTTTCAGTTATTTTTCTAGATGGACAATAGCATCATCAATTGCGGACACATTATTGACCTTTATCTGCTAAAAAAAAAACGAGTCAACCTGTAGGGCTTCGCTTGCCTGCTTCGAGTAACACCGCTCTTCATTCAGACTGCCAAATCAGACCTGTTCCGCTTCACTCCGACCATCCTTACGTGAAAAGAGCAGCACAGTGTCTCTGTCACAGTCTCTGATGTCTTCACTTTAATCGGCTGTGTGTTTGACGGTTTGTACCTCGTCAAGTACGACACACAGAAGAATAATTCTGTTTTTCTCAGTACTCTGAAGTGCAGTATAATGGGTGCATGATGTAATGAGCCACATCTATCAAAATGTCCCAACCTCTTCAGGATAACTCTGCTCCGAGTATTCATGTTTCAGCTTGCTTTTTGGCTTGATTTTTATGGTACAGTGTGTCTGAGAATGGTTGAATTGAAGTCTCTTATACATGCATGTGCTCATGGTGCAGCTCGCAGCATGGTACTTCGATGAAAATGTGTGATGTGAGCAAGCTTGCAAGATAGATGGACAGTTGTTCCGGCAAAAGCAACCCAAAGGAACAAGAAAGGAGCACTAGCAAAAACGAATGCTACATGTGGTAAGTGTGATGTCCAGTTATGTTTTGGGGGTTAAAACCGAGAAAACAGTTTTGTTTTTTTCATTCACTATCGTTATAAATGGGCTTGATTGCATTGGCTAATGAAAGAACATTTATGCTGACATTTATTTAATCAGATCTTGCGATGATTCATCCTGATGTCGCGATAGTGTCTGGTAGTAAACGAAGTTGTGCAGTAGTTTCCCGAGGCTATACTGGACTTCAAAGTGAAGCCAATACGTACTACACTTGAAAAGTACCACTCTGGTTGCTGCATTCCTTTTGTCCTCAACCTGGCCACAAGTGCTCATGATGGCCAAAGAGCTCGCTTGCTTTTCTTTTTATTCTCTGGTTGTTGTCCAACACTTGCAGATGAAATAAAGTACTCATTCTCAGCACTTTTGGAAACTAGTTACTGGGTGAAAATAAAAGTAGGAAGGGTTTCACCTACATTGTGACGCATTGTGACGTTTATGCAAGGCTGAGATTTGATGTTGCACAGTTCAAAAGAAGGGCCTGCATATACTGAACGATGAAAGAGAGGTACAATATAAACAATTCTGAATTATTTTAATACATAAAAGTATTCTTATCCTTCCAGACAGCCCTTTTGGAGATGGTTGGTGATGGAATGAAGCTCACATCTCAACTTGCACAATGCTCTACTACAGAGTACAGGAAGGCCATTCCAGGGTGATCTGGCAGAATGGGCTGTGGAAAGGAGTGCTCGGAATGTACTGCTATCCCCACTGTCACCTCTCGCCAGTTTCTTCGCCAGTGCACAACAGAGACTCTTCATTCAGATCAGTTTCCTCGGAACTCTTTGGTGGACTAGCATTCGTGAAGGCATCCAGCTTCTGCTCCATGTTGTTGGCACACTTCTGTAAGAGAGTAAAGTATGAGCATACAGGGTGCTTCTCATGGAAAGCATGCCAGAAATTGTCAAGTCCATTTTCTCACGTGCTGCTTATACGCGCTTGGGCTGCACTGGTCTATGCCAGGAGTCACAACTACCTTCTTTTCGTTCTCTGACATGCTCTTTCTACAAACGGAAGATTTTTTTAAAGGTGGCTGCAGAACAGCGGTCTCCTGTTACAGGGAGGTCACCCATGTTCATTGTATTTGCTGCTGGACACATCGCAGCAAAAACCAAAATTAGGGGGAACTATTCATTTTATTGCTGAGCGGTGCCCACCAATGGCGAAAACCTAAATGGAGGTGTACTTAAACAGTGCCAGTGCTAACAAACAAATGTCACACTGTAAATGCTTCCTAAATGCATGTCACGCAGGAAGTGAACGACGAAAGATCTGCAGATATGTCGACCCGCATAACCCTCCCACCACTTTGCGTCATCGCATGTTATGGCCAACCGCTCAGAGCGCAGTGGAGGTAAAAGTGCAGAGGATTTGCAGTGTCATCTGGACGCAACATACCTTGGTATCGCCTCACTGGAATGTAGTGGCCCTTAGAAACCACCGCCCACTAGCAACATCCATACCTCTACTTCAGTGCTTGGGGACACACAGATGTGTCCACATGGTATAGGCAACATGTTTATTAAGAAAAAACTATCTGGGTGTCAAGCTGTGGCAAGGCTATGACACTTTCTCTAGAGAACGTGAGGACACAAAACTATGACTCTGTTCTCTTTGCGAGGTCGAGGTTCTGTTTGTGAGGTACGCAAGGTTGAAACAGCTAGTGCAAAGGCACCTTTGTTGCCCGAAAACATGGAGGAAATGCCTGGAAACTAAAAGTGCTTGAACTAGAACCACGACCAGAACCCCTGAACTCTGTAAAGGTAAAGGTCCGTAAACAGAGGAAGCGGCAGAGATGCCGATGCCGATTGGGCTGGTATTGGATTGACGTTTTCGTCTGTGCCCAGAGAAAAAGCAGGCATTTGAGATATAGAGAGGGAAACTGCATTTTCCGGGAGATTTGCTTCTCAGCCGTACAACCGTACAAACCGGTCCGAATCTGGGAGTCTCCCGGATGAATCGGGAGAGTTGGCAGGTATGCAATTGCTCCCCCCTCTTGTGTTTTCAAGAGGAATAGCATCCTGGGGGCTCGACTTGACAGAATTAGATCCACGATCCCTAGATCCACGCCTGTATAAGTGTCCCCCCCCATTTCCTCCTCACTAGATCTCAGTATTGCTGTGTTTAAACACTTGTAGTGATTTCCCTAGCACAATAAAACTCGTGAACGAGTACGGTGGCAAGTGCATGAGACAATACCTCGCCCTTTCTCATGTTTCTTCCATTTCGGGGGAAGCTTCTCTTGGCTGTGAGAGGTAACACAAAATGGCACACCTAAGTCATAACTGCTTGTTTTGGAGCACTTTGGTGCATTTCGTGCAGGAGTGGAATTACTGTGATATGTACAACATGGTAAGATTTTTCTCTTGCACTTAAATATTGGGATTTTTTTTTCAGCACATCGAGCTTCCACACTTGCCATGCTCATATTATTCTGTATGGAACGAAGGAATCAAGTACCACCCTGTCAATTTGAACCTAAACTCCAGCTCTTCAGACAGCAACTGAAAATGAGAGGATCAAAATTTACTCACATAATGTAGTCAGTTTTTCATCAACAGTTTTATATTTGTATCAAGTTCACATCTGTCATGAAGCTTTCATGTACACAGGAGGAGATACAGCTGTGGTAATACGCACATTGGCATTAATTGCTATTATCCATTTGGAAGTAAGCAAAAAGATTTACTTATTCATGCTCAGAGCAAAAAGCACCAGAAAGATTTGGTTTATTACAAATACTGGTGAAAAACATGGCACAATAGAGCCTCTCTATGGTGCAGTTGATGAACTATTCAAAATGTGCATCACACATGTATCAGTGTCCTCACTGTACCACAAGTGTGGTTTCTACTCCAGAACGATTTGCAATGAAAATTACTTGAGACATGTACACATGCATCTGGTAATCCAAAAAGGAAAGCATTAAAAAGGACAGACAACGCATGCAAGGCGTACCTCGTGTGTTGTCTGTTTTTTCCCCTTTTTAGCGCTTTTGCTCTTGAAATAATGGAAATTATTTTCACTGTACTTGCATTATCTGGCCATACATTCAGTATATATTTAGGGTGGGTTCACACGAAGGACGCATCCGCGGGACAAGTCCACAAATGAGGTAAGTGTCGCAGCCTACGTCATCAAGTTGTGCGTCTCCTCCGGTCCGCGGGGACCGGAGTACCACCACTGACCATTCGCCTCTGACCTACAAACTGTCCCGGTGTTGGCTGGGGACTTGAGGATGGAGCAGCATCTTTAGACTGTTTTTCTTTTCTTTTGACCGGCTGTTTTACATCTCTAACTGCTGAAGCACAGAGGATTCGAAGAACCGCATAATTAAAAAAGAATCATCGTGTATGGGTCTTCACGAAGCAAGAAAAAGTAGGCAAAATTGGCGATTTTGCTACAAGCAAGTGGGTCTCCAAATAAGATACCCACTAGTGCACTGCGTAGAAATGTGACCTTACTGCAGGATACAACAACAATATGACAGGTTTTGTATATGCCGCTTTGTTGTGCAAACAGCTTTTAATACGTGTCCAGAATCGAGAACCTGACTGTTGTCTGTTTCCTTCGCTGAACTCTCCGAGACTCGCTGAAAAGTCGCAGTTTGAGCTCTCTTTCTTTTTCCAACAAAGTGGACATTTTATGATTTTATGATTCCGCAGCACAGCAACCCTGCCCTACGCAAAGGCGTTGGCCGCAAAATATGTGTTGTCATCGGCGATAGCAGTTTCTTTTTATTTTGCTGTTGTGGTGGTGTCCTGCATTGTGGAATGTTTGAGATCAAATGTATCCAAACGTACAAAATATCAATTTTTCTGTTCAACCGCAGTGCAGAAAAGTGAGAAAACTCATTCACGCAGCCTGATAAGTGTTTTTGGAGATGGATGTATCTGCTCCCATCCATCCTCCTGTGTGAAGGCTCGATGGGGACTCCTTGTCCCACGTGACGTCACTGCGCCAAAGCGGATTTCCCCCCGGTCCAGTCCTTCGTGTGAACCCACCCTTAGGATCTAATCAAGTGAACATGCAAAAACAACAGTGACAATCACGTTGAGTCCTACAATGCAAGCATATACAGTGGAACCTCGTTAATGCGTGCCTGGCGGGACACGGAAAAACTACGTACTAAGCAGCAAGCTGTTCAAGAAGGCTTCTTTTTTTTGGCAAACTGCCACAGTACGTCCAACGCCTGTGCAGGTTCAGATTCCGCTGGACCTCTTCCAAGTCTTCGACCCCGTCATTGTGTGAACTTCTTGAAGCATTGCTCGATGGTATGGATGACGTCCAGTTTCTCCTTAATGTTCAAGACAAGGTGCCTCAGCACAGCGCTGTCCTTCCGCGTCTGTACAATTTGAATGACTGCCCATGCCACGACAAGTGTGATAGAAGCGAGAAACGAAGCTAAGGAGAAGGAGGGTAGGATTCCTGGCCTACTTGTCCTCACCACTCTCCAAGAGAATGACCTCTCCTCCTTGCAGGAGTAACATATCGGCCTCGCCCGCGGAAGAGCCACGTGCGTCCAAATATTTGATTGTGGTAGGAGACGAACTAGTTATGTAGGGTAGTTCCGTGCGGTCTGTTTCAGGACAAAAAGTACGCATAAACTGATATTGAGGGGACGAGCAGCTATGGCTTAAAGGGGTTGAGAAACCAAGTACAACAGACTAAATGTAGGGCACAGTTTCATACATTGTAGTCCATGGAGCAGGCATGCAAAGTCCCACATTCGTCACTTGAATGCTTTTTTACTACTGGGTTTTTAAAACTGTGTTTTTTCAGGTCACCGTCGACGGTGGTGCCGAAGAAAGCTGAGGGACATTGGCAGATGAACAGAAGTGACGTTTTAGGTGTGCGCGCTTGCCCGAAGTTACCGAAAGTCATCGTGCCGAAACTGGTCCAGCGACGGTCTCCCTCTTAACAACAGCTTGCGGAAACGGAAAGGAGTGTGCTTCCTCTCTCGAACATGAGACGTCAATGGTCGAGGAGGTTAAGAGCTGAGAGCGATGGAGGAGTTCGCTCAGACCTTTGAATTGCATTAGCTTGGGATCGCAGAGACGTATGGCGGATTCCATTGGGAGAGCAAATTTTGCCCCGCACTGGGTGGGACTTGAGTATATGCTCCCAGTGGGTTCACACGGGGTTTGCTTCGTCAATAGAATGCTAACAATTGTTCAATGTACGAAGCGGCAGACCAATGTACAAGACCAAAGCGAACCCGGGAGAGCATGGGCTGGCGCGCCGTGTATAGCGCGTGAGCCCGTCCTTTTCCGGGTTCGTTTTGGTCCCGTGGCTCAAAAATGCCAATGAAACATTCAACGTCTGAGACAGTTCTGCCAATGGAACAGTTTTGCCCAGCTCTGCCAATGGAATGTGCAAATACATTTTGATGTGCATGGTCCATACACATAGATCAATGTGTACCAGTTGCACAATGTAACCCCCCCCCCCCCCGAGACTAGGGAACACGAAGGGACAGACAGACTTCGTGTTGTCTCTGTCCCTTCGTGTTCCCTAGTCTTGGGGGTTTTTACATTATGCATCATCTTCACCAGCTCACTTGCTTCCTAGCCATTTTTTCATGTACCAGGTGATTTCTTCAAAAGTTTGGAAATGGTTTCAGAGCCTCTTTAAGCGGTTAGCAAATAGATTGGTTTCAACGGCAGTCGCGACAGGGATTCAGCGAACTACCATTTAAATGCAACTACGGTTTAAGCTGGTATGTATTAACGAGGTTTCACTGTACGAGGTGTACGTTTCAATGTGCCGCACCCAAAATATGCCTATGTTTTGCACGGCAGACACAGTGGCCCACCTGGCTCTTACATGTTAGTCGTAATATCCACAATAAGAACTTGACGGGTAGAGAGTCCTGATTCTGCGCACAGCACAACCTGGAACCTTCCTTTGATTTCTTGTGCCACGGCAGCCGTAAATCCAGCTTATGAAGGAACAATAGGCGGTGAATCGCAGACGCCTGTGTAAAACGGTAATGAAGAAAATAAAGGACAGACTTATTTGACCAAGAGCGGCACATACGTGACGTATCACAAGAACTTTTCAGTAGAGCATTACACATTGTGCTCGAAACAGAAGTAGCGTGCTTGTATTAAATCACCATCCATCGGTAAACGTGCGTATGAGAAGTTTTTTTCACCATACCTATTGTCAAGTGGATCGAGAAGACGCATGCGGCGGACATTACGGCAAATGACGTGTGCGTGAACCACCAAGAGCTCCGTCCGCATGCACACGTCGTTGAAGAGCGGGTGATCGGTAATACAGCTGACCCCTGCACTCTCACAGACAGCCAGCACCCGGCTAACAGACCTGCAGCACAGGTGTTCGTCAGCCTCCACTGGTGTACACTGAGTGCAGAGGCATCTGTAATTTTCAAGTAGACAACTGTCAAAACGCCCTGCTGAACTGTGCGCAATCTTGAGTGATCAACATGTCAAGCGTACCTGAAAGTGTCATCGGATGGCACATTCGCACTGCCTGCCCCTTCACCTGTGACAGGATGAAGTGGCAGAGGGTCTGTAGAGAAAGGGTCTGTGGAGAAAGGGTCGTAGTCATCTAGTTCTAGCATAATGTCATCACTCCAGTACTCCTCAGAATCGCTTGGAAGCGATGAGACGTCACTTTCAGATTCCGACGGTTCCGACTTGACCGTTGCACCTGGGCTCGTAGACTCGCCTTTCAGAGGCACACCGATCAGCTGTGCGGAAAGACGTGGCCTCATTGGTGCAATTAAGCGTGACATCTTTGGGATCTTGTGGAGAGGGACTTCATCCATACTCTCAACATCCGTGATCAGCTCTCTCGACGTATTTCGTGATTGCTCAGCCATTATACAGCACCTATTCACTTGAGGCTTTTGGTGCCCTTGTCAAAAATCACCGAGAAATATATTGGTATTGAAGTTTCGGAATCTACTGGACATTTTGGGCGCTTATGGCCATGAAAAAGAGAAGTGGCTATGTGGCGTACAGATGGAAGGAATGGGGGGTTAGTACATGCCCTGGGCCAACTTCAAAGGGAAGCGTACAGACAGTAGCCCGGAAAGTCTTCAGAACTCCCAGGGAAAACCGCAGACAGCACAGCCGGTGGTACATCCCAGTCTTATGTACAACCTTGGCTACCACCACCGAGCGAGACACCTTAACCCGCTCGGCCATGCCGCTGGTAAATTGAAGCAGTATGTCGGCTTTCTCCTTCTTTCAAACAGTGGCTTCAATAGTGCACTAAGCTCTCAGATACCTTCCAAGGTAGTCTAATGCACACTAACCAGTTCACCTACATAGATTCCCCATCACTGCCACATTGTGTTGAAGACCATAAGAAAACACGCCTTCCTCTAACAATTTTTGTTGTGTCAGCGGTGCACTGCACTCAAGCACCTACCTTCATTTGTGGAGTCTCCTGCTTAACGTCCTCTTCTTCAGCACTTTGATCAGTATCTTCCTCCTCTTCATCCTCATTTTCACTTGCAGAGGACCCTTCATCATCACTGTAGACATTCCAATCATTCAAATTTGTAAGCGAGGTCATCAAATATTAGAGAATGGCAAATACAGAGCTTGTAACAGTGTGGGCAGGGCTTGAGTTCCACAGACTTTCTGTGGGCTGTGAGCCAACTAAGGTAAACCATTAAACCATGAATCTTCAGCCAGGGTTATGCCAGCCATCAAAGAGGATGAAAACCTAGCTCCTGACTACAGGCTTACACAATATTTGTCACACTAGAGATAAGCCCTGGCTTTTTCAGATACTACAATGAACCTGGATAATGCTGACGTGACACATAGAACAGAGTAGCAGGGTACAAGCTAGCTGGTTTCCGACAATAAACATGATGGGAATTAGTGTTTCTGAGGCTGGAACACATAGAAAGGACAATTATACATACAAAGCGTCAAGTGCCTAAGAAGTGCCTTTGAGTCCTACAGCTGGCTAACCTTTTCAGTGACTTTCTCCTTTCACCTTTCTAGCAATGAGGTTTATTTAATGAAAGAATCGCAAATATGAGATAGTAAGCATCTCGCCGACCCCTATTTGTTCTGCTTACTTTGCTGGTTTTGTTAAATTGCTGTTTTGAGTTTTCTCCTGTCCACTTGTATTCCACCCATGTTGTTTACCCCAAAATCTCACTTATGCCACGTCATCTGAACTGAATCCCCCACAAAGAAATGATGATGAAATAACGGTTGGTGCTGAAGACCTTTCTGACTATTCACAGTAGATGTTGTATACAGGTGCATTAGCATTGGTATACGGTTTGCATTGCCTAATGCTAAATATGCACGACAAAAAGATAGGCAGTGCAAGGTTCAGGCAAACCACAAGCTTTTCAAAGGACATGGTAAAGCCTCCTTTTGCAGGTCAGTCAAACAAATAGAAATTCAATAAGTAGACAGTCATAATTTTACATTTGCCACAAAAGATGACCCATCTGTTTAGAGATGGCGCATATGCAGTAGATTATGTCAACAATGGAACACTGGAAGTGCAGTCGTATGCTGGTTTTGACGTTAGAGTTGTATTCGACTGCAGGTTACGCATGCATGCCGGGAGAGCAGGATACAATTTGTCAGGGAGAGCATTGCCGGTTTTGAGGTAAAGGAAACCAATGGCATGTTCACACATGGTCACATGCCACAGGGATGCGACCTAGAGATAAACCTGAGAGAGGTCTATCGTAAGACATGACTAGAGCCCCTAGCTTTCTGCGAAATTTCGTGGAATTTGCAGTCTCTCACAGAGCCTGCTGCTTTCCTCAGAATTATGCATTGTTCGTGGAATATTCAACACATTTAGGGTCTGACTTTTTCAGGTTAAATTTCCTTACTAGGCTCGGGAGGAAAAAAAATCAGGTGATATTTTTAAGTGTGCAATTTGGGGCGAAATTGGGTGCTACGGACACATTTGGGTGCTATCAGGCTTTTCTGTTTTGCTTTATGCCCAACGATACACCCGTGGTTAACGGGACAGTCTCGTAACCCCTGCCCCTCTCATAAAGTGTATCTTTAGATTGCCCTTTGTTGAAAATTGAATATTTGGAATTTACCTGACAAAGCACGTCACGGTTATTAAACAACCGAAACGGAGCTTTGTGAGTCATGGAAAAGTTCCACGCAATGTTCTTCCACGATCGGGTCAACGTCTTCCCGGGCGATAAATACAGTAGACGTACAGATCTACTTGTCCTACAAGTTTTTATTTTTCGTTTTATTTCAGCTGTCCCGCTGTTGAACCTTTCTTTTTTTTTTCTGAGGCACACAAAGACAGGTATAATTTTCGTGAATGCAGAGTAACGACCGGAGTAACAAGCAGCTTTTCTACTTGTTGCTCAGAGACATTTGGTGTCGAGTAATTGGTAACGGTAATCAATTACTTTTCTTTAGTAGCAGGCACAAGTCTGAGAGCTAGATATGAGATTTATTGAAATAATCATGTGATATTGAACTATTTTACACAATGACTTTGAGGATGATAAGAAATTGCCACTCTGACGTCATCCTCTGTACGCAGCCATAATAACAGGGCCCCTTAAAGTGAAAGGACAGCCTCGACTCACCTGAATGCGCACAGTTTGTCTAACTTGCCAACGGCTTCCATGGCTGCCTCAAGTTCCACGATGCCTTGCGTACCAAAACAGTTTCCATCCAGCTCTAGGACCTCCAGAAACTCTTTATTTGACATAGCCTTTACTACTGCCAACCCTCCCACTAGAGACACTTCATTGTAGTCCAGGTGCACTTCCTGTTTATGAAACGAGACACAAACAGCTGAACTCCACAGCACACTCAATAGCACAGATGTGATCTACATAACGTTTGAGACTCCTCCGCAAACTATTATTATTTTTTTAATTCACCAGTGAAGGTGTACCCCTAGCTAACTCTTTCATGTCTACAGCAATAATTCAATCCACAGCTTTTGCTCCAAGCTCTGATATGTGGAAGCACAGGGACGTGGGCTGGGGAACACAGAAAATATGAAGGAGCAAACGAGACTAACACAAAATAAAGGTTGTTGAATGTTGTGCGTGTGTCTTATTTGTCTTCACTGTGTTTGTTTACCTTCAAAGTGCTGTTAGTATCAGTATGCAATATTGACGAGCCCAACAGGTTGTTTCGCTAATTTCAGGCACGATTCGTGCATGCCTGGAAGGTTTGGATGTTGAGATTGTAAACTAGTACACCGTAGGAACTAAATCGAGGAATTCACACAAACATCGGTGCGTTTCCCGCAGGGGGTTTGCTCTTCACCATAAGGCTCTCAGACGGTTTTAGACTTTAAGAGTAAAGGAAACCCACATGACAAGACACGAGGTTATCTATTTGGCTCCAATGCGACAAAATTACGGCATTAGCGAGAAAATCTTGCAGCAGAAATGGGGGCAAAGCTTTTGTACAAAACTTGTTACAAACATTCTACCTGTTGTATTCTGTTCTACATTCTAATGGTTTTAGACGTTCCGTAACCTTTGCACCACACACTACGACGTTTATGTGAAAAACCTGTGGCTTTAGTACAAGTATGGGAATGAGTTAGAACAAGCAACCTTCCGCAAGTTGATAAAATAACTAAAATTGAGTTGACAAAGGCTGCATTCCAGAACTGACCTGGGTCGACCCGAGAGTTGAGGATAGCTACTCTTTGCGTTCCAGAATCAACTCCATTACGTCACGACCCGCATTCCTAAAACGGGTAGCCTACCCTTAGGGTAGCGACTCCTGATCGACTCGCGTTACTCCCTATCGGGTAGGGGTAGCTAAGCGTAGTACGTCAGAGCTGTCATCTGTTTTCACTGCCGCTCGTCTCTGCTGAATCGCGGCATACACCCGAAAATTCCAGTGCGGATTTTGTAACCTGACCTTCAGAGCAGTATGCATGGAACCATGTGTGGAACCATACGTACAACACACATCGGCTCATTGCACGTGAAAGTCGAAACCTGCTTCTATGCATTTCAGAGCTGGATGCAGACCAGAACAGCGCCACTGTTTCTGGAAATGTGCGGTAAATACTCCTGATTCATGGCATGAGTGCTTTCGAACTTACGCATATGACAACTTGTCATACAAACTCTGCAACGGCTCACATTTGAACAAAGAAATTTATCACAATCGGAGTTGCGTATGAAACTAATATCTGTCTTCTATATCTGGTGCCAGCACACAGCACAGCACACTTTGTTGTCTTTATCACAAATATGATTTTCCCACCTCAAAACAATCTTTTGCTTAGAATCCTTTACAAATGAGAACAGTGCACGGGGCTTGTGAGGGTCATGGGCAGTACACACGTAGCAGAGCCCTTCATACGCTAGAACATTTAGCTCGCACTAGGGTAATGGACCTTTTCCACATACGCGTCGTATCCTAGTGGCTCTCCAACGAACCATGCTCGGTGCGCGTCAAAACGAATCCACGTGGGTAGGCCAAAGGACGAGAACCGTGCCCGGAGTGGGGCCGACGAGCTCGCGCCATTCGTGCGGTCCCCCCACTGGTCCCCACTTCTGTCGTCCCCATAGTGCGCCATCTAGTGAAGACGGAGATAATCCTCTCCAGTGCTTCAAGGTCATACGCATGCGCATAGGCAATCGTGAAAAAGGTCCATTCCATTTCAAATCGACCAAGGTGGGAATGAAAAAAAAGAAAAAAGAAATATATATATATACATATATAATTATTTATAATAATATAAAATTATTTTATATTAATTATAAATTAATTAAATAAATATAATAATTTAAAAAAGTTATATATATATATATATATATATATATACATGTTGGACTGTGTCTCAAATGAATGGGAAAGGCACATGTATGAATCCGAGTAATGATGAAAAATGAAAAAATGGCTAGGAAGCAAGAAAGCTGGTGATGATGATGCATAATGTAAATGTGAGCTGTGTTTGAGACTTCGTGTTCCCTAGTCTCAGGGTTTTTACATCATGCACCGAGTGATGAGGTTTTCGTGAGTGACAGGGGAAAAGCTCTGCTGCCATTTCTCACACTGAAATTTCTACCAAGTTTGACATCCGACGTTACAATACTTTTCGCTGTATAAGACGCAACTGTTGAATTTCACCCTCGAGGAAAAATGTTTCTGTGTATAACACACGCCTTCCAGGTTGCTCGTGCCGCATGTAGCGTTAGGTTAGCGACACTTACAAACTTAATCATCGAGCACACTAGCGGATCAGAACACCTTAAGCTTGCACTGGAATATTACACAATCCGCCGCTCGGTTCTCTTAGTCTTCAGTTATGTGATGTCACCATGGTTATAAATGGAAGCGGGGAGAAGGAGCTCATTGCAAAAAGGTATTTGACGCAGACAGCACAACATATAACAGCCGGCGCTGCATGGACGCTGCAAAAACTTGAAGTGCGCTTCCTAGGAAAATAGTGCAATCTGATTTAACAAAAATGAACCCGATCAGCATTACAGAGGCTGAGATATAGGGCACCAAACATGAGTGAATTCCATAAAGGGCCTTTGTCTGTTGACATCTCACTGCACTGCCGTACGTGGTACTCTAAAGATCAATACATCAATCAACAGATCACGCCTTGACGATCCTAATGACGCCATTTAGGCAAGATGTGCCCAACAGTTTTATATAACAGGGCGCAGAAATTGCAAAATTGTTGTTAAAGGTGGCAATTTTACCCCAGCGTTTCGTTAGTACGAAGATAACAGTACTACTTCAACGTACACCGAAGCTGGTGTCCTATTCATGTGTCACATTGGAGCATCATAGGCAGAACCAACACACACTGGGAATCCGTTAAGCTCAGTAGAAATTTCAGCGCGAGAAATTGCATCTGAGATTTCCCCCTCTCCCACTCGTGAACGGCTCGTTGCTCGAACATGTGTCCTTCTCGTTCGTTTGACACCGTCCAACATATATTTTTCTCATTCACATAAAAAAAAAAGAGGATTTCCCACCTCGGTCGACTTAAGATTGAATTACTCACTAACAACTGGCATGGTACGACACGCCTAGGCCACCCAGCGAAAAAATGCAGTCAGGCTAAAAACTCAGCTGAATGCTATCAAAACTAATGCAACTGCTGAATGTGGCTCTGATTTGCATACACAAGCTCTCTGTACAAAACAGCCTTCACAAGAATCTCTCACCCGAAGTTGCGGATGTCCATCTTTCAACACGTCGGCCACAGCTTGCACTCCAGCTGTCTTCAGAAGGCAGTCACCGAGGTTGAGCACTTCTAGGTCCTCAAAATGACGCAGTGCCTAATTACAAACAAAATGAATATTTGTGTCCTATAAAAGCATTTCTGTGAGAGGTAGCTAACTAAAAGTTGAGCCAAATAAGCTAAGATTGTTATATTCAGCCATAGCAGTATCCCTAATAAAGCACTGCAATTAAAAAAAAACTGGCGACTTTTTTCCAACTCTCGTCTCGTGCCCTTAGTAATCCAATCCTTTCCCCCTGTGTTCTCCCACACTAAAAAGCACAGTACTAGGCAGTCTAAGTAACTTCCTATTGCTGATAGCAAAAAAATGCTTACCGTATAAGTACTAATTTTCGCAAAATTCGCGAGCGCTCTTTTCTTCGCAAATTTAAAGTTCCGCGAAATATTCCAACCAATGACAGAAAAATATGCGAACGAGATATGTAAGAAATTTTACCCAGGACGCTGAGGCAACTTATGTACGGGGTTTCTTACGCTATTACGCTGCATTGAATGCCAATCGTACCCGCTCGATGCAGTGACAGGAATGACGGGAGACAGGGCAATTCGGCAATGACCCCGATACCTCTACCGAACTAGTACTGCATCGGAAAAACCCTGCGAAAACAACACGATAAGGGAAGTTATCAAATGCAAGCTTTAGCAATGTGATGTCACCCGCATCAAAGAAGCAGGGCGATTGGCTTATGTATGTACTCGGAACTGTTGTCCCGAACACCTTCCGATGTAATACATAACTTTCGTAATCTACATAATATTAATACGACAGCGCACTGTAGATAGCCGAGTAAGGACCCCCTAATCTCGGCCCTCTCAGTCAGAAGAGCTCAAAGGAAGACAAATGCAACAGGATTACCCAAATAATTGCCTGATCCTGGCTCCTCACAAATTCGCGAATGATTCAGTCCGCGGATTTAACCACTTAGACAGTATATATGAGGCTTAATCTGTTGCACTATATGAATAAATGAAAAGCAGTTTCTGCTCCCACGCATAATTTTCAAATGGTGTGCAGGAACAGTTTTTTTTCCATACGCAGCAGTATTTACCATTGTCACCTGCACAAAAACAGTGTTCTAGTGTATTCGCCTGGGCACGTACAATTTCCTTCGTCAAACATACCTGTGCAAGGTTCCTAGCCCCCGCAGGCGTAAGGATGTTGTCGTTGAGGTTGAGTAGACGGAGTCGCTTGTTGCACTCGAGCCCTCTAGCAAGTGCTTCCACACCTTCCTTGAAGATGCCATTTTGAGGAAGCAATAGCTCTTCTAATGTTCCCAGTTCCTGAGCATTGAAAAATATTCGTAGGTATTTTGCATGCGTGCCAGTCAGCAGCACCAGTTTACAGAGCAAAATCTTCACTTTGACATCCAGTCTCAGTGTGAGTAATGTGTCCTAACAATGTGGCAGCAAAGAAAAATGAGATAGCAGTACCTCACACCGTGAATATGTGAGAGAGCATTGTTGAAGCTGCGCAACTCAGGCACTTCAACGATAGTGTACAACTGAATCGTTGAAGTTCCTGAGTTGAACAGCTTCAGCAACGCTTTCTCGCATATTCACTGTGTAAGGTACTGCTATCTCATTGCCACATGGCAAAATCATGGCTTTTGTTAGGACTTCGAGGAACGTTATCTACGCAGCTATGTAAAGGTGTCTATTCAACACTCCATAGTGTGATCCTCTATGCCTGAAACTGAGGATGCTAACCTATAAGGTGGCACAAGCAGCACTTTGTGTTGCCCATATAACTTGCGCAACCCAGAAGCCCTGGGCTTATTTACGTTGTAGGAAACAAATAACGCAGTAAGGCTGATCATTACAATTTGATAGATACCGCTGTCAGAGGCGCAACACTGATAACGTGCCTGTGCTGTCTCTCACCACCCTGGTGTGCAACATGAAGCGAATGCCAATGGGAAACACCTTCATTTTGCTCTCATCAATGAGAGAGTACATTCTCACAAATCATACTCCAGCTACGAAAACAAACACAAACCTTGATGAGCTCTCCTAATGCAGTGGCACCAACATTCTCCAAACGGTTCCGGCCACAAACAAGTTTCCGGAGGGGCATGGGTGCGCGTAAGGGATCATCCTTACTGTCTCTGAGCGCTTTACGCAGGGCACCAAACAGCACCTGAGACCCAGCAGGTCCGAGACCGTTATTGTTCAGCTTCAAGATTTCCAGACACCAGCAGGCTCTAGAACTGAATAACGTCACCAGTCCTTGGGAACCAACTGGCCCAAGTGCATTGTCGCTCAAGTCGAGCTCCACCAACTGGGCTCCCGAAAGCAGGATGCCACTGCTCAGGAACCGCAAGGCATCCGGTATCTCATTTTTCAGACGTCCAGTGAAAAGGTCCTTCAACAGGGCACACTAGGGGAACCAAGTAACATCGTTTATGTGCGAGGAAAAGGTGAATAAATGGTAAAATACCTTGAGAGCTGGACATTTCTCCAGCGCTTTACCAATAGCTCTTGCCGCATCTTGTCCTAGAGTATTGCCTTCAAGGCATAAGCTCTCCAAGCACGGACCCGATTCTTCAATTGCAGCAACAACGCCAGCCGCTATGACACAATAACGATAACTTAGCATAGGATCCACGTGGTCGTACAACGTAACCCGATGCGACGTGTGAGCACTTATACCACTAAACACATTTAGAACTTGGAAATTCGAATGATAAACAAGCCTTCAGCGACAGTGGAAAACGGGCGTATTTGTACCTTCTTTCTCGGTGTCCAGCTTGAGGTGCTGATCCGCGAAACTGACTTTGCAAGCATCCTTTATGCGTGCAGAAGACAGCAGCTCAGTAACTTCCTTGATCTCGAGCGAGACATTGTTCGATGACATCTTGTAGAGAAGGCTTCTTTATCGTTGTTATGTTAGGGAATATTCGATGTCTGCCGTTACACGCTCGCTCATTCATTCATTCGTGCACACACAAACGTGAAAGTGAAAGCGCGGCAAAGTGCCAAGAGAAAAGAAAGCCCGCTGCGACGTGGTGGCGCCGGTGGCGTAATCGACAACGGCCGTTCTCCACGCTTCTCATCATGCTCGCGAGAGGCGACGCCACGTTGCGTATCGTACCTTTCGTGTTTTGTTTTATGTTTTGTTAGAACATTAGCTTTAATTGTTGAACATTTTCGCATCAAAGAGTCAAATGCTCCAATTGTCATGAATATCAGCGAATCCATTACGTTATCCACATCCAACTCATTATCCAATCCAAGCTTATCGTATTGAATTCGTGCAGCTTTTGATACATACAGATAAGATACGCTTGTTCGACGTAGATGGTTATAAACATGCAACTTTCAGCAGAAGAGGCGGATAGCAGTGCAGAAGGCGCGCCCAATAAACTACGTCTGTGAGCCATGGAACCGAGGAAGTACGGTATTTGGCGGTTGTCCAACGTTGTAACTGCAGTGTTTTTCATACTCGCCGCTCTCGTTCAGCTAAATGACCCTGATGCTCCAGTGTGGTTTGTGAGTAGTATATGTTGCATGTGCACCATGTGCTTGCATTACACCGAAAACTGAGAGAGCACGTCTTTGCTAGGAATTTCCACCAACACAATTTTAGGCTTGTGACGCTTTTGAGAGGCTGCGGGCTGCGGCGCGAATTTTTGACGCGACCATCACGAATTCCATCCTTCCAAAAGTCAAGAACAAACTATTTTCTTTATCCTTGCGGGACATACATTCGCGGCACACACCACAATCCTCCAGTATACACGCTGCATCAAAGGAAGTCTGTTTACTGCAGGTTACTTGATGTAGTGTGCGCTCCTTTACCCAAGGAACACGAGACGAGAGCAAAAGAAATGGTGTGGCTCGGCGCCACGTTCGTTAGTGCAGGCGCAAATCACATTTGACGAAGCAGTACGTCCTTCGTCGTATAGGCATGTGGGGAATGTGGCCAGTCGTCCCGATTTTGGCGAGACAGGACCCGCTGACCCGCCAGCTTCATTGGAGCAGCGGGTTTTTCACGTTTCTGGCTGAAACGATCCCTGAATGAAAAAAGAAAGTGGCCAAACAAGGATTTTCTACTCCCACATTGCCCAGATCCGGCTCACATCTTTCCACGATCTAGCGAGTGGAATATTATATTACGATATGTTGGACATGGACCTACCGACGGGGGGGGGGGGGGGGGCGTACACCCCCAAGGTCGCTTGTTTAACCGGAATACTACGTTTTGGAACAGTATGTGACATTAGAAAAATGAAAGCGAAATGAAAGTGCAAGCTCAACCAGTTATCGGCGAGATTATTCGTTCATATCCGTACAAGTATGAGAACACAGTAAACGGTATATCTTCAGTAGTCAGATTAAGTATTTAAGTTTATTCGATAAATAAATAACAAAAGTATGGAGAGATTGAATTCAGCACCCGACAAATTTTGCAATACACAAAAGAAAAGAAAACGCGTAACGCACGCGCCCACCAAAATGCACCCAAGCAGCACATATTTGCCCAATATTGGTCCAGTATTTGTCCAAGATGATGCGCGGCTTGGGCAGTCGCGGGGCCACAATTATATACAAAGCAATAACAACATGTGCGCAACATCAACGACATACGCTATACAGCGGCAACAACCACAACATTGGGTCACACACCGACCGTGCATAGAACCTAATACACATATTTCAAAGAACATTGTGCAATAAAATTCAGAAGTGCTGCAAGAGCTGCGTCCCTCTTGTTGTTGGAGGGCCAGAAACCATCAATGAAATGGCGGGGATAAAGCAGCAAAAAAAAAAAAAAAACGCGGACAAGAACAGACACATACACACCATAGGCTCCATTCAATGTGTAGTATTCGCGTGTGTCTGTTTGTTGGTGTCCGCGTTTTTTTGCATATCCCAACGATATGTACCAACTAGCCCATGCAGCCATTCTCGTCCAAGTGAATCATGAATCTGATTTGCTGACTGACAGCCCCCCAAAAGGTCCCGCCTGAGGGTCGGATGAATATGGCCTCATTGGGGAAGGTAACTCGGGTTTCACTGTACTCGGGTATTGACCAACTCGTAAAAATGTAGCCCACTCTCACAGATCCTTCTCGCAGATTAAAAGACGCGGAGGAGGAACAGCCGCTGCCTTGGGAGCCTGGGCGAGGTTGCAACGTCGCGAAAGTGTGCTAGATTTGGCTCCTTATCGAGTCGCCGCGTGTTGCGTTCAAACTGCGTGTCATGGCGCTGACATCATCTAAGTTCGTAGCTAGAGAGCTCCCCGTCATTGGACTCGTACCGCGCTGGAAGGAAATTTGCGCCGAGGCTGAGGGCCCGAAGACGAATTGTCGGCTTAAAAATTTCAAAGAAACAACGCAAAGCACTATCGCGACCAGCGAGCTGCATTTGGGAAACAAGGCGAGGCATCGGGAATTCGGAAGGGACCAGCCAGGACACTGGCGCGTGAGAAACGAGAGGCCAGGGAGACGTCGGCGCGGGGAGGTTGCAAAATCGACTCTGGTGGCCTGAGAGCCGCAACTGCCAACTTCTCGCGCACCCGACATCGCCGTGCAGCCCATGGACCTGGACCAATCAAGAAGCGACCAACCAGATATCTGCACCGAGTGGTTTGGGAGGAGCAGAACGCCGAGGACGCCGAGCATATCAGGTGCGCCGAAAGAGGCTTGCTACGAGCGCGCTAGTGACACCTCCTCCGCAGCCACGTATCCGAACCCCTCGCCGCCCCCCGTACACCTCCCGAATGTTTCGCGAATCCCCTAACGTTTTTCCCTGTGGGCCCCATACAGCGGGGGAACTGTTATTTCAGCTTTAGATAAATGTCACCAATGGTACACGAAGCTGTTACAACGTAACTGCAATAATGCCCGCTTCCTAATTTTGCCCCCCCCCCCCCTCCGTGTGTGCAGTTCCCGATAAACCACTGTCCCCCGCTCTTCGTCGACAACCAGTTTCGGGCACGTGTGCGATAGACTCGACCTGAGTCTCATCAGCTCGTCGCTGATGGTGCATGGTGCTCGAGTGCAGTGGCGTAGCCAGACCTCCAAGGTAGGGGGGGGGGGGGCTCGATACCAAAACTCGCCCTACTCCCCCCCCCCCCCCCCCGCCGCTGATCCTGGGCGCGACAACATACACATACTCGTGCACGCCGCAAAATGCGGTTAAAAAAACAGAACGAAAATAATTGATTTGGACGTGCACTATACGATTACATGTATAGGCTGTCATGTCCAATGAGGTGGTGTCACGAGATTGGAAGGATTTTGAAAAGCTCATACTTTGAAAACCATTCAAGAGTGCTGCTTAGACGCCATGAACTGTAAGAACTTTCGCGATCGTCACACTGTCACCCCCCCCCCCCCATATATATATTATTTTCTCCTCGGATTTGCACGATTTCCGTGGGTCGGTCCGTGGCAGGTAGGGGGGGCTCGAGCCCCCCCTAGCCCCCCCGTGGCTACGCCACTGAGTACAAGTGCGCCGATGAGTGCGATCGGCTGGCCGAGTTCATCAGGGATAGCGGGGCTCACGCTTGACGACGGGCAACAGGTCTCCATGTCGGGTTCCGGGGGGGGGGGGGGGGGGGGCTCGTATCTCGAGGCGCAAACTGTGAAAAGACTCGTCGATAACAACAACGAGGGGGATAGGCGCTGCTTTAGTGGTCATATTTTTATGTTAGCCGGAGCAGCAATCGCCTGGTGCGTACGAAAGCAACGGTCAACAGCCTTGTCAACAGTAGGGGCCGAGTACCTAGCGATATGCGATGCAGCCAGGGAGGTCCTGTGGTTACAACGTTTAGCGCAGGAACTCGGCGCAGAGAACTTCGTACTGGAGCCGCAAACATTGTTCGTCGACAAGAATGGTGCGATAGCAGTAGCGGTGAACCAAGTAACGTCGGAGCGGAATAAGCACACCGAGCTGCGGCATATTTTTCTTCGGGAAAAGATCGAAGAAGGGAAGCTACGACTGGAACACGTAAACACGTCAGCGAACCAAGCGGACGTCATGACGATAGTCTTAAATGGGGTGAAAACCCGGCAAGTCTGCGACGCCATCGGACTCCGAAGTGGCGTGCGGACGACACATTGAGTGCAATGAGCCGTTGTGTGCAACTGTGCACGCCTGGACTGCCGTTTGCAGAGTTCCTTCATGTTCCTGTGTGTGTTTTCGTTCATTTTCGTGTTCGTTGTGTGTTCATTTCCTTCCCACTCATTTTCTCCCGCTCGGGAACCGGTGAAGCAAAGATATCGCATCGGCCAGCACTCCTCACGTGAACAGCTGTGCATATCGCACGCGGAAGCATGCAATCTTCTTTTTCCCCGCTCTTTCGAACGTTGATACGCTACTCAGATGTTTACCGGATGACGAGTTATATAGAATGTTACGTTGTTATCAGTCATACTCATTAAAGACAGCGGCCTCCAGTATTCATCCCAATGGGAAGTGCGATTTTGGCAGTCCACCCCTGTTGTGTCGTCGCTGGGAACGAAGGAGCGCTAAGGAGCGCATGGAGGCTGGTGGTTTGAGAGTAACGCGACAAGGTCTATACGGAACACTACACTCTAAGAAAAAAGGGTGTGAAAAGGCGGTAACTTCTATAGTTATCACCTAGGTCAACATAGCGTCTGATAAAGGGTGTAAAAGCAATTATCATATATCCAAATTGCTACAAAAAGGCGTACGCTCCGCTCGCTCACCGAATGAGAAGCGGTAACCCTATCATTCGTAGGTAGCGGGTATACAGTTTAGGCACAACGTATGCGACAACTATTACCTCCTGAAAGGTGTAACGGCTCCACCCTTTTTTCTGAGAGTGTATACGTTCCACGGACCCGTTCCAAATCCACACGGCCACGATAGGTATGCGAGCGCACTTGTCCTGCGGTCTCATTGGATGCCGCCAATCTTCGCCACCTGGGCATCCCATTCGTTGCTGACAAAGACGGCTCTGTTGTGTTGCGTTTTTCTTCTAAACGGTAGCGCTGCGTGAACTAGTTTTGCTTGCATTAGACTAATTGAAACACGGACTTTCATTTGAGAGCAAGTTGCCCCTTTTGGCCCTTTGCCCCTTTAAAGGCTTCTGCGGCAACGTTGACACACGTCTCGACTTCTTGTCTCTCGAATTGCTACACCTGTTAACACGACGGAATATAGTGGTTTGAGGGTTTACTGTCACCCAGCTACTCGGGAGAACACAGCTCACGAAAACGTTCGGTGGCTGAATACTGGAATCGGCGTATAGGACATACTGCGAAGCTATGGGTGGGTTGGCCACTACTTCAGAGACGTCCCGCTCAGAAATAGTACGGATGGTCAAATGATACTTGGAAGACTCAGCACGAACGCCTTTAACAGCAAATGGGGCTCGGCTCGAGCAAACCAAAGGGGTTGTTCGGTCAAAAATCAGGCAAATGGCACGAGGCTGAGGTCAAAGCATTGCTGGATGAGCCATCGCGACTACCAGCTGGAGGAGCAGCGACGTCGTGTAGCACTTCTTCGGTGGGCACGTCTGCTGGGTGCGACATTGAGACGTTCTCCTCGCCAATAGCTAATGAAACAATAAACTAATTTGTCATTTAGCAGAATGAGATCTGCTACTACTAAATGTGCTAGATGCGGGTTCGTGTCATGTGCGAAAATTTGCGTTCACGGGGCAATGCAATTGCGTGGAGCCCACTGTGATGCTCTGCGTCCCTCCTTTCAGGCCGCATATGCTGGTCCAGCTACACTGAGTGCCTGGGAAGCTTGGGACGCTCATGCTCACAACCGTAGACGGCGTTTTATGGCAGCGGGATTTGGTGTGTTCGCAGCAGCACTGGCCTTGCAGAGCATATGGCTTGCGTGGCAGCTTCCTGGATGTCGCTCCGTCATAGGATGCGAGGAGTCCCGCGAAGCCCTCGGCGCTTCCATGGTGTCTTCTTGGATGTGGCTTCTCTGGAGGCACGGTGGGGAGTCGGTGCACAAGAGCCCGTGGTGCCTGGTGGTTAGCCTCTTGCCCCTCATATTGTGGGCTACACTCATAATAGCTGATGTGCGAGCATTTCTTTGTATACCACTTACATAGTGTCTGTCATCAGACGTGAGGAGAGGTGTGTGTACAGTTTCATCGGTACCCAGTTTACGAGAGCTGACGTAGAAGCACTTAGCTGGCTATTGTGATAACATCGCGAAATAAAACAATGTATGACAGCGAAATAAATTACTATAATATCGTACGGGGGACTTGAGAGGCTTTGTCTCAGGCTCGCTGAAAAGACAGTAGGCAAGGGGCTATCACGTCTTCCTGGCAGTGAGTGTTAGCGGACCGTTGAAAAGTTGGCATCCAAAGTACCGTATCTACCGCACCCAATTAACGGATGAGATGCTGAGTTCTGCATGCTGAATCGGGCGCGACAGAGTAGCTCTTCCGTCACCCCCGGGAAAACAGAGAGTGTTAGGGTGCGTTCCAAAAGCTACTCGAGTCAACTCCTGAGTAGCTCTACCCGAAGCTCCGTTCCAAAACCGGGTCGAGTAACTCGATGACGTCGCTAACTCGATGTAACTCGATGACCCGCGTTCCAAAACAAGGTGGAGTAACCAGAGGGTTAACTCGATTCAACTCTCCTCGGAAGGCCTGTCAGGGAAGGTTCGCTCGAGTAATGACGTCATGCTTTTGTCGTCTGCTCTTTTCCGCGAAAGCGCGGTATCGGAACCAGCTGAACGTTTGGTTGTCGAAAAGCCTCTAGCTCCACGACGGGTTATCAATACACAACTGGACACCGAAATGGCAACACTCTTCCGATGCGGCTTGTGTGACATGGTTTTTGAGGAACAGGCGAACGCCCAAAGACATATGAGCCAGATACATTTCCCAGGACAAAGTGAGTCTCGTTGGCGCGCCTTTGTATTTTGTCTTCCTGTACGTCGCGTTTCCATTATCTATTTAGCATATGTTCACTAACAGCTGCCCTGCAATGTTTATTTGTTTCACTGCCTTGTAGCCACGTGGTCCTTGTAAAGGCAGAGACGTTCAAAACTATATTAGGAGCAAGGGCTGTCACTGACCAGCATTATTATTATTATTACTTTTATGTGCGTGTGTCCGAAATGGGATTTTAAATGGAATATTACTTTTCTTCCTTTACCTTCACAGTTGTAAGATGGTTTGTCGGTATACGTTCGTATGAACAGGTTTCAGATAAAATATGTACCATAGGCGCAGGCTAGCTGGTGGACAAATGCCTGGGTGGAACTTGGATAAATTCTGAGCTGTGGAAGGAAGGGACAACACGACAGAACTCTGTCACGAATTTCCCATCTTTTCGCCCAGGCCCAGACTTCTTTCAAGGTGAATGAAACAGGAGGCTTTTGCGCACTTCGCGATACGTGCACTATCAGAACCGCTTCATCGCGCTCTGGTTACGTGTTTTGTTTCAGCCGTTCAGCTCACACTCGACTCCGACGCCGCGGACATTTCCGTGACCCTAATCACGCCCGCACCACTACCTCAGTTCCAGGATTCCAACCAGCAGCTTCCACCTTATGTATTTTTCATCTTCTGTCGTCATGATGTTAACATTTTTCTTTTTTTATTTCTTTTGACTACCAAATGCAACGGGATGTATCCACTTCATGCATTTGGGGTAGCCAATGGTACGTGAAGTCTTCCATCCCACAAAAAATTAACAAATAAATGACGACAATGTCAGCTGCTTTTCCATTTCATTCTCCAATAGAAGGGCTTAAAAATAATTCTGCAGTGTCTTGGAAGAAATACTACCAGACAAGCAATCTCTGAATGTAACTGTCTACTAAGTAACAACATACCCAAAGTGCTGAAAAAGCCAAATGCCCACTGGGCCGACAAGACAAAGTTCAACTATGTCCGACGGGGCATGGTGACTCCTGTGAACAGCTCACAATACATTCCCAGTCGTCGTTATCGTCGTCTCTGTAAAATAAATCTGACGCGCGCGAGATGAGAGCGGTGAGTCCCCCATGCGTTCCCAAAGCTACTCGACCGGGCGCGTGCTCTGTGGTCACATGGTACAACTCGGTCATGTGACCTACTCGACTCGAGGGTTTCTTTTGGAACGCACCCGTAGAGCGCAGATAACGTCACCAAAACGCTACCGTTCCTATCGGAACCAATGCGCGCGCCGTGTAGCGGCTTTAGAGCGCAGGGAACGCGCTCCTATTTACTAAACGGTGTCACCCCATTTTCGGAGCTTGGTGCTTGATGCAGGTCGGAGCGCGTAAGTGCTGTTCCTGCTCCTCTTGCTCGGTAGCGGCTCTACCCAACGCGTTCGGTGGACTCTGTCGATCGTACTCCGGTGCCTCTACTAGACGGTCTTCTGGAGCCACGAGCGCGATACGCGCGGTGGTGAAGTTTCTAAGACGGCTCATTGGTTTTCCATCTTCCCCTTCCTCCATACGTCCTGGAGCAGGCGGAGCAGGAGCAGCAACTGCCCCGACATGCATGATGCATCAAGAGGGTCCATCATTAGCACCCCGCTCCGGAAATGATGTGACACCGGTTAGTAAACAGGAGGAGTGCTCCCAGCGCTCTGGAGCCGCTACTTAACGCTCCCATGGGTTGCGATAGGTACGGTAGCTTTACATGGATGTTATCTGCGCTCTAGTAACACACTCTTTTTTCCCGGGTGTGACGGACGTGCTATTCTGACGACAGCGAGTCTGTCTAAAGAAGATTGTATGTAAGGGGTTTGAGACGTGGTACACACCGTCGTACACGGCGATTTCAGCGATGACAAAGGGTTCAGCCGGTTGAGCTGTCGGGTGTATAGCGGTGGTGGTGGTTAGGTAATGTCTAGATAGGGTTGCCGTCAATGATGAGAAGTACGTACTCCAAGTACCAAGTACTCAAATATAAGTACATTTGTCAGTATTTGTACTTTACCTAAACATAATATTTCAATTTGTGTACTTTGTATTGTACTTTAAGTACTTTTCTGCGGTACTTTTCTTTAAGTACTCAAGTATCGACCTGGCAATATAAACGCAATATTTGATCGCAAAATCGTTGCTTTCGGTTCTTAATGAGTCGGTTGTGAACTATCTACCTTTTTAGCTAGCGCTTGGCGAAAATGCTCGCAAAAAGCTTTCCAAAGATAACAGTCGAGACATAATTACACCACGTTTTGTCGCTGCCGAGTATTGAAACGTAAATTCGTAATGTACTTGATCAGTAGATTGAAGTACTTTACTTTACTTGAAGTACACCTGTAGTATGGTACTGTACTTAAAGTACAACAGGTGCTAGGTACCTGGTACCTCATTTCAAGTACAATTTTGAGGTACTTTTCCCATCACTGGAATAGTGGGCGATACGATAGGGGCCGGTGGACAGACAAATGAGCACTTCGGAAAGTTGAGGTTGGCACTGAAGGCAGACGAGATCGCATTCATCTTGGGCGACAGAATGGTGGGTGTTGTCGTGCCGCAGTTTGGCTGCTGCTTAATGGTCACCATGGTCCGGTTGTGTGCGGTTTGATATGGCACTCTTCACTGTGGGAAGTCGCCTCTCGCAGTATGGCGGTGTTGTCCGAGGGCGAGGGATACCGAAACGTGGTGTCCACCACAGGGGTAGCATCCAATGTATTGCTCCGTAGACGAAACCGTGCTTTGTGAACGCAATGCAATCTGGACAGGTCCTGGTCGCCCGTCACAGCAAACATAAAGGCACACGTGACCTTAAAGACGGCAGCGCCCGTGATCGGCGGCCAAACCGTTTGTAAGCAATGCGGTTGTTGTTTCTACACTTCGATTTGAATGTCTTTCGATCACGGTAATTATTTTTATCCGATAATCTCACATTAAAACGCGCAGTTTTGCACATAAGGTCTCGTACCGTTGACGGCTTCCAAAGATGTGATGACGATCGCGCGTTATAAGACTCATTGAGCCGATGCGACGTACTTAGACTAAGGAGAAGTGGGCTACAATGTTGCGGAAGAAGCACCGCATAATTTGCGCTGGCAAAATACGTTCATCTCTTGGCATTATGAGGATGGAAATATGTCGGTAAGCGGCAAAACGACATGTAAGCAAAGTCACATGATCTCAAAATGACGTTTTCTATGACGTGCGACCATGACAAGATGGCAGTTTTGCAAAAAGCACCCGCTTGAGGGTAGTTACAACCATGGCAGGTTTGTGTCACTCCTGTGGTGTCCACAGCGCTGACTGCTATAAAGGAGGAGGGAACTGAGAAGTTTGAAGAACTGAAGGTTTAAACCAGGAGGGTGGTCGAGTGGCAGAAGCTAGAGTCAAATAGGGGTAGTGACTCTAGTGACTACCAGAATAGTGAATAATGACTCTAGCAGAAGCGAGTGCGCATGAGATGTGGGTCATCCACCTAGTGTGCAATGGAGAGACAAAAGGCCATCATGTTGGCAAGAGGACTGATGGCACGCTCTGGGAACGGTATATAGGCAGATGTACACATATATGGAGGATGGCACAGACTCGGAAAATGTCTCGCAGCTTGTCTTGTATGGCATAGAAAGATCGTCTACGGCGGCTGATGGCAGGCAGCTGTGAACGGCAGACTTACATAGTGTTGACGAGCTCAATGGTAAGTTTTGTAGGAGATGGGGCGATCTCCGTAGGTATCCTGCGAGTTAAGGCATGTAGACTCTGTGGGCGAGTTGTGCCAGTTGTAGCGAAGAGAAGGCGCCGGCCGTAAATGCCGACATGACAAATGACTGAGAGTTCGACAGCTTCTTGTGGAGAGATGGCAAGCCGAAGCACTCCTAGAAATGAACTTCACCTCATAGCACGCTCCTAGCAAACCATCACGTCGAATGATATCGCTATCTGCCCTCATTTGTTGAAAACGGGAGGCGTACGCCTTTTCTGTGACACTTAAAAGGCGTACGCCTCCCGTCTTCGACAAATCAGAGCAGATAACGATATCATTCGAGATTATGGCTGGCTAAGAGCGTGCTGCTGCATCACATCCTGCCCCATTGTGCCTTGGGGTAGTGGGCCGCACCTTAAGTGGCGAATTTCCCCATTCATTATCATTAACTTATTTGTTGTTGTTGTTGTTGTGCGGTGAAGTTCAATTTTAAGAGTGAAGGTTTTCAGAGGACAGATTCGATCTAAGGGATTACGTGTGTTCCTCAAGATGGCTTTCCCAACATTGATAACGAGAGGATGATCGAAAGCGCGTCGATACCCGAGTGATTTCTGACAACATTCGATTACCATATTCCTTGTGGTGAGAAACCACGACCGACTGAAAAAGCTAGATATATCCTTGGGGGAAGGTAACGAGTAGTTTATCCAGAACCGCAAGTTCGCGGGGGTATTGCAACAAAAAAAGAAAAGAACATTTGGGTGTTGCCAAACATTTTGAGGGTGATGGGGGTCTGGATAAACCACTGAATGGAAGCAACATGGGATACCGGTCACGTTGAAAGAGGTGCTGCAAAGGAGTAAGGAAGCAAAGTTTCTCAATGACCCAAACAATTATGAGCGTACGGCTGAGAAGCCATCGTACGTTTCATTGGCGTTCTCGTGATTTTTTTACCGAGACGTCTGTCTTTCAACGCCAGTGCCTGCGAAGCGGAGATTTCGTGACAAACCTTGTTCATAAGCTACTCCAATTCTTTTCTGTGAGCATACATTTTCTTGTAACTAGCTGCAAAATCGGCTTCAACTTGGTTTAAAAAAATCGACTTCAATTTGGCGCACATGCAGGCAAATGCTATTGCACGTTAGTTTCTTGATGCTATTTTCCTGTCATGCTGTTGCTTACACCTCCTAATTGTTGCGTTTGCGCTCCTTCTTTAGGCCTGTCAGACCACATGATGTATCTAAATACCGTATGTATCTAAACGTGTTAGATACGTGATCTAAGTAATCCACATACGGGACGGTGGATGCGCTTCGCGTACAAGAAGGTTTCCGAATGCTCACACAGCATACGGGGACTTGAGTTACACCAACATGTCCGCAATTTTTCTAATGAAACTATGTGAATACCTTCGTATAACATTTTTGTATGCTTTTCAGTATAGACATAGGACAGATATACAACTACATAAGAACTTATAGCCGTTATACACGCAGTGCATAGGTCATTTTAGTCATTTTCATAAGGGATATCTCCTACTTTCAGCCGCACGACCATTTTTGACAAACACAAGTAGTATGGAATGGAGGTTGCAGGAGGAGGAGAATGCCGTTCCCAAGGCAGAATAAGATAGAAAATGGCGGGGATGCCCTTACAGGTACAATAGCAACCAGAGCCCGTCATGCACGGGCATGAAAATCGCAAACAAAGCGGGGACAAAGTTATCACGTGCGAAAGAATTAGTTACACAACAAATCAACCCACCACAACAGGAGTCACGGGGAGCGCAGACCGATGCAACTGCTCCATCCGACAGCCAGGCACAAACTAAGCCGCGCGGGGACTGCGGAGCGACCGAGGACACGTTTGCACTCCACGAGATCCAGCGAGCAAGTGACTGGGGCCCTGGGGCGTCGCGCCGCGGCTGCTACGCATGCGCTAGAGTCACTGTACGGGGGAAGAGTACCGCAATCGCTCCGCGTCGTCTGCTCCGGCAGGCATATTGCTTCCAAGCCGCCACGGAGCGCGTGTCAGGATAGCTGTAGTTACATGGCGTTGATTTCGCAGCTGTGCACCACAACTTTTGTGACTTCCTGTGGTAGGACTCGGCTAATACTTAATGAACAGGGCACAAGCGTCACTACAGTATCATTTATTGTATTATGTATTGTATTGTATCCTCGATGCTCTGGTCACAAAAATGTGTGACGGTGGCGTCTTCCTCGGCAAAATTGATTCGCTCACAATTACAGTTCAATATTGCGGTATACATAGTTTCATAAGAGTACCTGATAAGGTGAATCTACATGTATTTCGACACATTACCTTCCTCCACTGCCCCTTGATCTTATACTATATGGTGTCATCAACTTAAGTGTGCAAATCTTTTGGTTACTCCTCGGAGAACTCTGCGTGCGAAGAACGGGGGATAGGAGCTTTCCTCAACCTGACAGGTGTCCGGTATGCAAAAATGCTTCGGACTGCCATCCACTTCAGCTTCTTCCTATCGATTCTCCTTGTCCTCGAAGTCGTCGCGTGTGAAGTGGTCCTGAGAGTGGCGTTTTATTAGCACCGCAGAACGGAGAACGCAATGGAAAGATCCGACAAGCACTACTTTGATACGCCCGGCTGTTCTTTGCCCAGTTTAGCTGTTATTCAATACAGGCTAGTTCCATATCAAATCGAACAATCCGGTACACTTGATGTCTCGAATGAACGGGAAAAAAATATATGTTGAAGCCATCGGTGAGTTAGGAGAAATAAACGCTTTCCGAATTCTCTGCGCTGCGCGGTTCGGGAAGTACGAGAGGAGGAAAAAAGTGCCTCTCATAAGACGATGTCGTCGCGCGCGAGTTTGAGCGTTCGCTACAAGGCTATTTCTTGTCGCATTATAGAAATTTCTTGATTTGGCTTTAGACCACTTAGGGCACAATAAGATCCTGCGTTGGCAGTGCTGTCTCCGTTTTTGTTTGTCTACAAAAAAATATCAAAGTTGACTCAAAGTGCCAAAAAGCACCATATTCACTGCAACTTTGAGGACGATGTACAAAACGGATAAGATTGAGCTTTATGCCGGTTAATTTTTCATTCATGTGGCTATCGAATGATGTATAATTTGTTGCTCTACTGTGTCAGGAACGTAAGGGATACCTCTTTCAGTAACACCATACCACCGAAAAATGACGAATTTCGGAAGCCTTTATCTAAAAAAACCCACCAAAAACTTGCCTCGAAAATTTTATATGTTGTAGGTAGTTCCTTAGACTATGCACAGAAGAAAAATCAAAAGTCGGACTTTATCGGTAGGCGCACTGTGAATTTTTTGCCAGCCCTATACGCAGAGCGCATTCAAGCCGTGGCACCGTGTCCCGCGTGTTGCAAAATCGAATTTTCCAAAGGGACTTTCAACTTCTGCCTTCACATAAAAAGTAATTGCTATCATTTGAAACCGTTTTGAGCGATTGCGTTCATAATAGTGTTGTAATCGCTGAATGTAGATTGTGGAGCAACCATATGTGCTCACATTTTTTGCGGGATGACACTTGCATTGCAAGTGCTGGGAGCCCGTCAAGAACAGAATGCTTTAGAATACTTTTGCGTCTTTATAAGAGGTATATTTGTCCTATGTGATCATATTGAAGCACATTTACAGTACACAGAATAATAAGAACTTGACAGCGAAGAAGACAAGACGAAGGTAAGAAGGTAACCTAAGTTATGCAGAGCATCCTGGGTGGATGAGAGTGCTCGTGTCATGAACTGCTTTAGGCCATTGTGGAAGCCACTTTCCTTAATGTTACTTTTGATGGCAGGTTTTTGTCAGATTTTCTTTCAAATGTGGGCAACATTGTTGCGTGTTGTGATTCAGCCACCTTTACTGTGAAGTACTTGAAGCAGCTTCTGCATAGCTGACCCACTTCTGTTACGCCTTCGGCTTAATCTGCTGGAACCACAGTCTTTATGGCCGCTACGCCGATCTCCGAAGCAAAGCGAAAATCCTTTATCTATAGCACTTTTTTCTTGTGTATGAGGCGGTAGTCAGCGAAATCCACTCGATCAGCACTGTACAACGAAGAGGCCAATGAGGTAGGTGTGATACCAGGACGACACACTACAGTAATGCAGATGTCGTCGCACACTCTGTATAAGGGCACTCCATGCACTTCTGTAGTCGAGAAGTGAGTGAAGCGTCTTCTGTGTGTAGGCGAAACTTTGCGCAAGGTGTCTTCAGGGAGTAAATGCGATCAGGACCTTCCCATGGTCGCAGCATGTCGAACCGAATGACATATTGGACAGCGGCTCCTGTCGGGCTGTTTCGGCAAGGTTCACAAAAGGCACCATGAATTAGCCTCGAGTGTGTGCGTATGACACTACAACATTTTCCTCAGTGCAATTTCCCCCGTCCGAGGTCATGAGGCCGTAGGAAAGGAAATGTTTCAAAGAATACTGGAAGTCACTGCGTTCCTCCTGCCATAATGCGTACAGTATATATGCTTCTTTAGAATAACCCTGAACAGATATGCCTCTTACAAAGATGTAAAATCATCCTGTTCTTCCCTTGCTCCCAGCACTTGCAATGCATGTGTGACATCCTGCAAAAAATGCGAGCACATCTGGTTGCTCCACAATCTAGATTCAGCGATTACACCATTGTTATGAACGCAAACCCTCAAAACCTTGAAAAGGAAACCTTGAAACCTCAGAATGGTCTCAAATGACAGCAATTACGTTTTATATGAAGACAGAAGTTGAAAGTCCCTTTGGAAAATTCGATTTTGCAACACGCGGGACACGGTGCCTCCGCTTGAATGCGCTCAGCGTATAGGGCTGGCAAAAAATTCATAGTGCGCCTACCGATCAAGTCCGACTTTTGACTTTGCTTCTGTGCATAGTCTAAGGAACTACCTACAACATATAAAATTTTCGAGGAAAGTTTTTGGTGGTTTTTTTTAGATAAAGGCTTCCGAAATTCGTCATTTTTCGGTGGTATGGTGCTACTAAAAGAGGTATCGCTTACGTTCCTTACAGAGTAGAGCAACAAATTATATTTCATTCGATAGCCCTATGAATGACAAATTAAACGGCATAAAGCTCAGTCTTATCCGTTTTGTACATCGTCCGCAAAGCTGCAGTGAATATGGTGTTTTTCGGCACTTTGAGTCAACTTTGATATTTTTTTGCAGACAAACCAAAACCGGTACAGCACTGCCAACGAAGGATCCTATTGTGCCCTAAGTGGTCTAAAGCCAGATCAAGAAATTACTATAATGCGAGAAGAAATGGCCTTGTAGCGAACGCTCAAACCCGCTCGCGACGACGTCGCCTTATGAGAGGCAGTTTTTTCCTCCTCTCCTATTTCCCGAACCGCGCAGCGCAGAGAATTCGGAAAGCGTTTACTTCCCCTAACTCACCGATGGCTTCAACATATATTTTTTTCCCGTTCATTGGAGACATTCATTGTACCGGATTGTTCGATTTGAGATGGAACTAGCCTATATAGTGTGCAAAGGCTTCTTCCGGCCGATTCTGTGCCGATCGTAGCGTCCCGTCACTTTTGCCCGTCGGATTGCAAAAAAAAAAAAGAAGCTTTTCCTGACTCTGTCCCGTTGCTGCACAACATTCAGGCATGGTTGCTCGTAGTTCCTCAGCTCACTGGAATCCATTTCACGTACAAAAAACGCAAAAGCCGCACACGAACGTACAAGCACATGCGTCACAGCCATTGCGTTCCCCGTAGACCCGCCGGGAAGTTGGAAGCAAAGAGGAGGAAAGGGCACCACGTGACGCGCCTCGGCGAATGAGCGAGGCGGCGGCACGGGGAAAGCGAATGCGATACTATTCACCAGGGTACATTGACTCTAGCATGCGCGCGCTCTTAGCGCCCTCTGCGGCGACCACCAGCGAGAAGTAACACGACCGTACCTGCAAGAGGCTAAGAGAGAAGTCTATTCCTGCGCCCTCTTCTTGCTTTGCTTATTGGTCGTGACGTCATCCCATTGTCCCAAGGCTACACCGCTCTTTTTCTTTTTTTTTTCACACGGTCGAAACAACTGGACAAGGTCAATCTGCAATGAAGCCATGGCATGATGTCATCACCTAAGCATGCAGCTGCATGATTCAAGGGCGCGTACGCTGTAGACAGGGGACCTGTTATTTATTGAATCACTATCCTGAGATTATTTCCTTTATTCTTCTATAACGATTGCATAGGAAGCAGAAAAACTATTGCAGAAAAGCACCATGCATGAAAGCTGATCGTAGGAATTCTAAAGTCTTACTAAATGAGGCTTGCAAATGAACAAAATATCCTAACACGTAACTAGGTGCTCAACAAATCAACGCAGAGCACAGATAAAAATAAATGAGAATAAATAAAAAATAAATAAATAAGCTGGATAAAGCCATCCGCCGGAAGCTGCCGTTTACGCAATGGTCCAGGGAAAATGGCGGGCGCCCAAACCACGTGATCCCCAGGAGCCACTCACAGCGTCTCCGCTGGCCAGCGAAAAAAGCTCGGGCCCAGCGCGCATGCGCAGACCGACCTCCTTTCCCAACCTTCTTCCCCTTCTCTCCTCAGGTTTTTCGTCTCTCCCTCTCGTCCCCCCCCCCAGCCTCGTCCGTTTGTCCTCGGCGCTTGCTGTCCCAAAGCAGGCAATCAAAAAGCGATGGTGTATGACAAATCAACTTTGCATAATGTAAAACCGCGAGACTAGGGAACACGAAAGGACAGACACAAACAACGCATCATCTGCATCATCTGCAACATTATGCATCATCTTCACCAGCTCGCTTGCTTCCTACCGTTTTTTCATTGTCAAATTAACTTTATTTGTTCTCGGGAACTGCCTCGAAAAAGCTACAGTACATATCTTTTTACGTCTTGTAACAGGCTTCACTGGAGCTTTAGGTGCTTCGACATCGAAGGGCAGTTCAAAAGTCAATGCTGAGCTATGTGCGTCGTTGTTGCCGATGGCTGCAAGAGAACTAAAAAATATATATATATACATGTATATCGATGATCCGTAACTCTGCACGTAAATCACTGGTGTGATAGGCAATCGATCTTGATTTCGTATTTGAACACCAAGGCATTTGTCACGAATGTTCGTAGAGCACAGTGAATGAACGGTTGCGACGTGCATGAGGGGCAACTAGCATAACCACGCATAATTTGATTAACGGCATATCAGAAATGTACAAGTTACGGCAATGCACTGTACAATTAAATGCCACTAACATGCCGAGTGACTCGTAAATTTTGTACGTAATACACTTAACATGATAAACCTGCATTACTTCCTTCAGTCACAAAAAAATAATCAAACTTGTCTTACCGTTCACCTTCAGTACGTCGGGAAGAGTGCAGACTTCCTCTCTGACGATTTCTGCGTCCTTTGGAGGTGCAGGGATTCCATGTCATGTTCGTCTTGCCGCTGTTGTGATGATGAGGTGGATCTGCCATTTCGTTCTCACATTAGCAGTTCGCCACAATCTGAATCTAAAGCATTCAAAATCCTCAAACTACCCCCTAGCGTCTTCGTGCCCTACGGTTGCAGTCCGAGAGAACACGCGTGGCCAGACAGACGCGATGTCTCCTCTGTCCTTCCTTCCTTATTATGGGTTTAGAGTGGTCAGCCTTCCTTCCTTCCTCCTTCCTTACTATGGGTTTAGAGTGGTCAGCCTTCCTTCCTTCCTCCTTCCTTATTATGGGTTTAGGTCATCCGTTTTTCTTTCTCCTCCGTTCGACTGCTTCCGTTGAGCGGTTCGCGCGTTCCGATGCTCGCTCCTCAGTCAAATGACTCTCGCCCAATCAGCGCGAAGGAAACTGACGCCAGTTTTTTAGACCAATGAGCATCCAAATATTTATACATATATTGCGCAGCCAATCAGAGATCTTCTGCGTACGCGCGTCGGTGGCGACAATATTTTGGAGGCGGTGCGTTTCACTTTAGAGCCGGCGGCTGATAAAGCCAAGCACCTGTCCCCCTTGCGGTTACTCTCTGAACTAAATGAATCGCAAAATTATTAAGAATCGTTCTAGCACTACTCCCATTCAAGGCAGCACTATCGTCAAGACAAGAATGTTCCTTGTCAAAAAGAAAAAAAAAACTACATGTAGATGGAAAGCATGACAGAACAGGTCAGGGCATGTCAGCGCATGTTTGTCAGACAACAAGGGGGAAAAAAGCAAAGAGAAACACTTGAAAACCAGCATCAAACTATTTCTAAACACACACACTCCTCTTATTCAAAAACAGTGCTCATCATAAATCCGTCCAGGACAATGCACACCATTTTTCTATTGCTACACTTTTTTCCAGTAACGGTCAATGCATTGCTACAGACACGTAAAACACTGCGTGACGACATCACATCCTGTCTGAAGAAGACAGCGGCAAAGACAAACACTCCTATTTTTTATTGAATCGCAAGGTTATTTCCTTTGTCCGACTCTTAATGACGATCACTTTTACAACAAAATTCAACAAAAAAAGCACCGTGCACGAATCTTGATCTGAGCGATTTTCACCCCAAGGCTCATCATGGTCATTAGAATCACAACACCAGTAAACTACCACTGCTCTTTTAAAATAATAAATGCGACCCCTCAACATCATCACCAGGCTTATGTAATACATTGCCCTTTCAATGCTCGTATACTCGTTGTCTGAGGCTACGCCTGCGAGCAAAAAGGCGCGAAAGCCTGCACTCTTAAAAATGAACTTCACCGCATAGCACGCTCATAGCCAACCATCATCTCGATTGATATCGTTATCTGCCCTGATTTGTTGAAAACGGGAGGCGTACGCCATTTTTGTGACAATTATGAACAGCATAAGTGTCACGGAAAAGGCGTACGCCCAGCGCTTTGAACAAATCAGGGCACATAGCGATATCTAGTTCTACTTCACCGCATAGCACGCTCCAAGCCAACCATCATCTCGAATGATATCGTTATCTGCCCTGATTTGTTGAAAACGGGAGGCGTACGCCTTTTTGTGACAATTATGAACAGCATAAGTGTCACAAAAAATTCCAGATGAGTGTTGCCTAGGAGCGTGCTATGCGGTGAAGTTCATTTTTAAGAGTGCACGCTCACATACCAGCATTTCTGCACAAATACTTATAACTGCATACAGCTTACTCCATCAACATATCAAGCAAAGTGAATACTGACACCCAACAACATATAACAAAAACAAACAAATTCAATCCTCATGAACTCTCCTCTGCCGAGCGGCTTTCTTCTGCTCTACCTGGATGCTGACTTTTCCCCCTCACCTACGTTCTGAGTAAAATCAGTGAAAGAAGAAAAGAACCGCGAAAAATTACACGCATTTGTACCCCAATAGCTGTAACTGCAAGAAACCGTAGTGCACGCTAATAAACTGAGAGACACCCATTTCTGCCACCAGATAATTCTTGCATAGTGCCACATACACAGTCGCATTGCCCTTGCGTAAAGAAAGCACAGGGCAGGCCTAAGTCGAACCGCTCAGGAATAATCGGAGAATCACCGCTTATCGCTACGCATCTAGCACAACATGACAGCAACAAGATATTAGCGAAGGGTAAAAATTGCAACACTACTGAACAAGCCCAGACATGCGACATGGCATTAAAAATGCTGCTCATCAGGGAAAAGACCTAAGCCTGCGACAGAAAATCATAGAGCATACACAACTTCATTTTTCTATTTTGCGTAAACTAAACGCGGTCTGCTTGGATAACGACGCACAAATTTTCTTAGGGAGCAGAGAAATATAGGAGTTCCTACTCCGTGCTCAGATACCAGAATTTCTGCTCAAAACTGCCTCAATTTCTGCCCCGTGACTGCTGTTGTGGTGGGCTCATTTGTTGTGTAACTAATTATTTTCGTTCTTAGCTATTGATGGTTAGCATATTTACTCTTGCTTTCCCAGCCTCTGTATTACGAGTGTTTTTCTCCTCGCATGTCCAGAGCTGTCCTAACCTGCCCAGACATGTCATGATGACGTCACAGGATGTCCGGAACTTGTGGTAACAGCTGAAGATGCTTTGCAACCTGCCTGTGTTCTCAGGCGCCCGGCGATGGTCAGCGGCCGTTCCAGACCGCTTTCTTCAAGATGCAATCGTTGATCTTCAACTAAACTCCTTCTCTCCCCTCTATCTCTATCTATTTTTTCTTTTTTATGGACACAGGTTGCCGCCAACGCACAGCTGGCCTGAACACGAGTTAGACGCTCCCCAATTAGTGTGATGACTCATTGAATGATGCTGATTAATGTGGGGGGTCCCAATTAGCTCTAATTAATTAATTAATCGTGTTTAAGGCTAGTTGTGCGTTGGTGGCAGTCTGTGTCAATTCCATACTACTGACACACGGACCGTTCGGTGAGGGAAGTCATTGAAGCTTATAATATTATCGAGCAAGGTGCTTCATGTATCAGCTCTCTGGGCGTTTCCTTGAACAGATTCGGAACGGGAATAGTTGGCTGAACCCTGATGATACAGGCTACTTTCCATTGCGTACGTAGATTTCGCATGACTCACTGGGCTAGCACATGTCCGCTTTCTCCGCTCCGAAACGTTACTGCACGGTCCCTATTGTTCCACGCTACTACAGTCGCAGTCACTGGGTGACTTTGCTTACAGTAGAGTTCTGCATTACGTACTAAGATCTCAGCGCTGTCGATGACACTAGGCATTTTTTTTTAAATTCCGCATTAGAGCCGCGAAGCAACTGCGGCTGCGAGCGTCGTACATACGTGGACAGATGGAGGACAGCAGGAAGGTGTGGGGGATATACGTGATTAGTATGCGTCCTGGGCCGACTTTAGGGGGAACTGTGCTGACATTCGCCTGGAAAGTGTGTCGGAGAACCCAGCGAAAACCTGAGGCAGCACATCCGGTGCGGGAGATTCAAACCCCCGTCACGTCCCAGTCTCGTAGTGGAAACCGACCGTCCTAACCACAATGCCAAGGGGGCTGGTACACTACAGGTGAGGAGTGACTTTTTCGGTGTTAAACCCGATTCCGCACGGTTGGTGGTGGTGGTGGTGGTGGCGATAGGGCTTGCCGTATTCCGCACGGTTATTCAACCCCCTAACTGACCTCCAACCAATTCGGGTTAAACCCGATTTCTCTCCGAATTCCATTCACTGTGAAATCCTCAAGTGACATTCCCACTGAAGACGAACGAAGGTCGCCATGTGTAACACATGTAAGAATGGGTCCCTTACGTTCTCAGAAACACACCCACGTGTGTAAGCACTGTCCACGCCTTCGTGAATTAGCGCTGGTAGGTCGCGCGCGCACACACACAAAAAGCATTAGGAAAGGACTTAATAGTGAAGAGGAGAAACAGAAACACCCGATAACATCCGAAGGTACAATTATCACCCGATTTCTCCCCGAATTACAGATTTAAAAATAGCTCACGATTCACCCCCCCTTCCCCCCCACGAATCTGAGAAAGGCATTTAATCCGAAAAAGTCACTCCCTAACTATAGGTAAAAACTTGCTAAAACTTGAACGTACAGAGCAATTCGTTCCGAAGTCGCTGGCAAGCTTTTCGCAGTTCTCGCGTCTCTTTTATTTTCATTTACAGATCAAGCACATTTTGTTTTGGTGCCTTTGGATATGACGTAAACCGATCCGTGACATCTGGAGCGCGGGGCGGGTGGCACGATATCCAGCGCGAGCTTTGAGATAGTTGCAACGATCTGGTTCATACCGCGTTCAGCATCCCTATTCTACTACGCATCCCAATCGAATATTATTTCATGGAATAGTAAGTGCGTCGTCTACCGACGCCGTCGCAGCGACAGTTTGGAATAAGTACATCCGCCTTCCTATTCGTGATGAAAGGACCGCAGCCAGAGCCAATGTCCCCAACGGGACCCAGCCCGGTTGCAAACGCTGTAACAGTGCGCCCTCCTGGACTCGTGCCCCGCCCTGGTGGTCCGGCGACGGCTGGCCTTAGCGTCGTCCCAGTCTGCCAGCCTCTTGCTCCGCCGTCAATGTGCCCTCCTGGTCTGGAGTACCTGGCGATTATCGACCAACTTATAATCAGTCAGCAAATTCAGCTGGTCGAAGGTAAGTTTCACTTTCAATTAAACCCTTTTTCATGCTGGGGTGTAGTTTCGTAGACGTGTAGTTCCATAAGTTAGCTGACTCACTCAATATCCATACCTAGGTCCTTCATATTCAGGCAACAAAGAGAAAAAAAAAATCATAAAAAATAGACATAAATAAAGAGCCACGATGCGTGTTTCCGTGTTTATTGTCTTTTCGATCATTCTCGGGGGTTCTGTATATGGCAGTTTTTCCCGAACTCCGCAAGCACACGACCCATCAAACATATACAATATAGGTTTACGACTCCCCTCCCCCTCCCCCCGCAGGTCGCAAAATTCACTCTGGGCTAGACACCATAACAAAGACTAGTAGACATACACACCCAACAGGAATGTTCCCATTGACAACAGTGAGCTTGCTTGTTGGGGCACTTTGTTGGGACCCTTTTGGAGCCGCGACTCACATATTGAGAAGCACTGAAGTATGGATATCCAGTACGACCAGCTTGCCTGATTTCTCGTCGTTTTACGTGGCAAACAGAAGTTTACATTTCTATAGACTTCAACTTATTTGTAAACAAATGACGTCATAGTGTTCGACGGCGCCACCAATTTGGTAGACGAACTACGCTCGAATAAGCTAAGGCCGAAGAAAGTCGCACCAGAAAGCCATGGTCTTGAGTGGATTACGATGGCCCCTGAACGGGACGCGACCCTCGGTCCGGCTTTGCGTTCAATACAAGGCAGCGAACAAGAGCCCATTCGTGGAACCCAGCCTCCTCCTTCCGATTTCTTGCGGTTTCAATGCGTCTACCAAAGTCATGATGACATTTCTCGGGTAGAGGTCTATATTATTAGTCTTTTGCTGTTATTGCGTGATGTAACGACTACCGGTGCGTGCAGCGATTTATCTAGACCCCCCCCCCCCCCGCCAAACTAAATTTTCACCTGCTTACATCCGGGTACCCCCGGGATACTTTACGGATGTGAAAATGCGAGTGCACCAGCAGGGCAGTGGTCACATCCCGTGCCATGGTTCATATTTCAGTGCTGACCGGGTTCGAGCAGAAGAACAAATACGTCATAAAGAACTCTATGGGCCAGTTTGTCTACTTCGCGGGCGAAGGCAAGTATCTGTTCGCTTCGCTAGAACACCTTTCGCGCTTGCTCTGAGTTAACGTGTTACCGATTGTTACAGAAACTGACTTCTGCACGCGCATCATCTTTGGGGGCATCCGACCTTTCGAAATCAGGATCTACGACATCCGGGGCGCCGAGGTGATCCGGTGCTTCAGACCGCTACGTTGCGACTCTTGTTGCTTTTTCTGCTGTCTACAGGTTTGCTACAGTGAAATACATTCTACGGAAACGGAAATGCTAGTCAGATATGTTTGGAAGATTTGTACCGGTCCCTCTTTCAAGTCGTGCTAACTCCAAAAGAGTGTAGTTTACCCGCTGCCGTTCGCGAGTGTTTCGCGTGTTGGACGGAGGTCTTTCCGTGCAATATGTATACAGGGTGTCACAGAAAACGTGTCATTGAATTATAATAAAAAACCTACGCCACCTAGAATCATGCGGTCAATGGCATTTCTTCTTACTAGGTTTTTTGCCGCCTCCTGATGTGAATGTCACGTAACGTAAGTTTCATTATGTAAATTGTTGCGAACCGAACTCGGAAATTTGCCAAGTAAAGGTCACTTTTTTACACCACCAATGTGAAGAGCGTGCCGAATTTACTCATATTCATGATAATTGACAGGAATATTGAGGAGCTATCCCATCGGAAAAAAATAGCCGAACATCATGCTTTTCGGGGCACCAAGAGCATATCGCTTGATGACTTTTTGAGCGCAGTCGTTGTTAGTCCGACGAAAGGAGGTGGCAAACCCATCCCACAGAGCGATAGCAGAAAGCGGTAACACAGGCATGGCTCTTCACATTGGTGGCGTAAAATGTGACCGTTCATTTCGCAAAAATTGACATAATTAAACTTGCGTTACATGATATTGACATCAGGAGGTGGGAAAGACCTAGTAAGAACAAATGAAGTTCACCGCATGATTCTAGGTGGCGTAGTTTTTTTTTTTAATTATTATAATGCAATGACATTTTCTGGGACACCCTGTGTGTACTGCTTGTCACACGGTTGTCTGAAATCAGCTCCCCGTGGCTGATCCCATCTGAGATCTCGAGGTGTTGCAAGATCATTTATTTCGAGTAAGAAACACGTACAGCATACGGTCCACTTTTAAATACAACATTGGAACTACATTTTCGAGGGCAATCAAGGAAACCTGGGCTGGAGAACTACTGACAGGCGATTTCAGACAACCGTGTCGCGAGCAGTTCTTTCATTGGTACGGTGAGGGGCGACGTGATGCAGACCGTGACGTCAGCCTGCCGAATGGGTGCTATTGTTTCACGCTATCACATCGGTAGATCCAAGGAATGAGGGTTATTCCAAGGCGCAGTGAAGTGACATTTGAGATTGTTCGAAAAGTGCAAAAATTTCACCTGTCGGAATACGAGGCGCCATTAGATTGATAGCAATGCATTTATGACACCCATTCCGTTTGTGTCAGTGTCAAGGCAACACCATCCTTCATTCTGCTAGATATTTTTGCCCCCTAATCACTCAACCTATATGAGAAGCGACCATGCATCGTTGAGCGGTGTTTTATTATTGTACAGTTCCATTTACAAGAAGAGCTCGAAAAAATCGGTTCGTATAGAGGGCCTGAATACTAGCTGGGTCATTAAAGGCCAAATCACCCAAAGGTCGTGCTCCACCCCCCTCAGTTTTGCTTCCAAAAATTATCATGGACTCCTTATTGCAAATAAAGATATTTTCCAGAGTTTTACTGGACAATGTTGAACCGTTGTCGATTTAGGCGTCGTCAGAATCTCGAAAACCATGCTACGAAAAAAGTTACCTACTGAGCAGGGTTTTGAGTCTAGGTGGACTTTAGTGGCATAGAACGAAAGAGCGTGGCCCTAACATTCTGCCAATATCAAGTTCTTTCCTCGTGTTTCATGTTCGGCCAGCGAAACAGGGCTGCTTTTTGGCGCAATTTCTTACAACTTTGCGCCTTGCTAAGGGCACTTTTCGCACGCGCTGGAAAGGACAAATAAATTCAGCGTGTTCTGTACCTTCCATACTTCAAAATCATATGTTTTGAAGGCCGACCACACAATACTTTTTGCCCCATTTAATCCCAAATACCGTACTTTTGGTAAAGTTGTCCATTTTCAACGCCATTTTTGAAAATGAAGGGGTCGGCCGAGAACAATCCAAATGGATGGAGATGACAGATCAATATCTATACTAAAGCATATAAAAAATTGAGAAGGTACTTTTTGATAAGGGCGAGAAAATATTTTTTATATCCCACCCACTCTACACGTAGTTACGCTGAACGGCGCACGGGTGGGTCGCGAGGCTTGGTTCGGATAACGTTTTTCCGTGCGGTGAAGTTTTCCTATCCGTTATGGAGGACCAGAACAGACATATTCAGCTAAGTCACATCTATGCTACTACCGCGTACTAGGCCGAGACGTTCATGTGGCGCTAGCTAATCAATCCACACTGAACTGCTGGCTGCTGCTGATCACCCAAGCAGGCTGGAATGATAAAAACAGTTTATTTGCAATTTAGACAATCTACATTTTATTTTCGCGATTGTAACAGTTTGAAGTAAGAGCAAAAAGATACCCACATAAATGAATGCACAACGGTTTCATTATTATTTCATATTTTCTTTTGAAACGTTAAAAAGCAAGGGCGACCATTGGTAGGGTATCTCATTAGAAGTGACCACTACAGTTTCCTCTGTACGGCGAAGATATAGGTCTTGAACGCTGCTCCGACTGGAGTTTCCGTGCGTCCCACGCACTTTCATACCGCAGTCCTTCCTTTTGCACGCGCGCATTTGCTGACGTTCCTACTTCGGCCATTGTTCAACACAACGACTTCAGCAAGAAACTTGGAGCAATAACAACCTCTTCGGTTACCCGGCATGCATCACATGTGAGAAAGACGATCATAAAACAATCATCTGAGCCGCGGATAAGCTCTCCTAAGCAGATTTCAAGGCCGGTTAAAGGCCGGTTAGGTTAAAGGTTACGTGGATGTACGAGCGCGTTTTTGGACGCTAAAATGCAGCAAAAGCCATCTGCTCACAACGTGACCTGCGTTGCTATTAACCATAAAAAACGCGCATTTGAAAGGTTAGTATGGTTTGCTCATAATGTTCCTTGTGAGTGTGAAATCATCGCTGTCGTTTCTCATGACTACCACTTTAAAACGTGGCGAATGAAAGACTCTAAGAAACACCTACTAACAATACTTACCAGTGCACTGATAGCAAAAAAAAAACTACACAGTTTATCAACAAAAGGGCTGACAAAAAAGAGGACATGCTCATATCCGCCCGCAGGACGCGGCTTGTGAAACCTAGGCACGCGATCTGTTCGCGCGCCTCACAGGGAGCCGTCTCGTGCGGTGTTCGCGTAACCATGTGGGACATAAAAAATATTTTCTCGCCCTCTTCAAAAAATACCTTCTCAATCTTTTTATATGCTTTAGTGTAGATATTGATCTGTCATCTCCATCTATTTGGATTGTTCTCGGCCGACCGCTTCATTTTCAAAAATGCCGTTGAAAACGGCCAACTTTACCAAAACTACGGCATATGGGATTAAATTGGGCAACAAGTACTGTGTGAGCGGCCTTCAAAACATGTGATTTTGAAGTATGGAAGGTACAGAACACGCTGAATTTATTTTTTCCTTCCAGCTTGTGCAAAAAGCGCCCTTAGCAAGGCGCAAAGTTCTAAGAAATAGCGCCCGAAAGCAGCCTTGCTTCTCTGGCCAAAAATGAAACACGAGGGAAGAACTTGATATTGGCGGAATGTTAGGGTCACGCTCTTTTATTCTATGTCACTAGAGTTCACCTAGACGCAACACCGTGATCAGTAGGTCACTTTTTTCGTAGCATGGTTTTCGCGATTCTGATGAACTTTGACCCCGCCTAAATCGACAACGGTTCAACATTGTACAGTAAAACTCGGGAGAATATATTTCTTTGCAATAAGGAGTTCACTTTGTACCTGAGTTCAGCTCACTGAGTTCACTTCACTTTGTACCTGAAGAAGCGTGGACCTCCACGCGAAAGCTTGTACAAATTAAACTTAAACAAAAATCTTCAGTGTCGGTTTCTGTATTCTGTTTATGTGATCTACAGGACTTGACTCCCGTCTTCGTATACGATCCAATAAGGAGTCCATGATAATTTTTGGAAGCAAAACTGAGGGGTGTCGAGCACGACCTTTGGGTGATTTGGCCTGGAATGACACAGCTCCCTCTCTGTAGGGTGAACACAACCGCGTCGTCTGCTACGAATCTCCGCCATCTTGAAACCCACGCAGAGTTCGCGATGCGCTACACGCTATATTTTAGAGAAGTAAATATAGCGGAGGAGGTTTGTGAAAGTGGGTGAAATCGGAACACAGCATTCATCCACGGTGAGGGTGGGCTTCGGCGTTCCATTCTGCAAAGTGTGACTCCACCTTACAGAGAGAGAGAGAGAGAGAGAGAGCTGCTATCCAGGCACCCTGCGTATGGTGGACCACCATAACCTACCATTCTACCCTACTATACCCGACGGTTGTCTGCCGAGTAGCCACACCTTGGAGGCGAGGCGCAATCTGCTTGCGGTGAAGTAATGAGCCCAGCGTGACGGTATAGCAGCAGCAGCGTTGCGAGCAACAGTGACCGAGCCCTGATCGCACACCCATCTCGTTTATATCACGGAGACACACCAATCTCATTGATTCTCTTACGGCATTTCTGAAGGAAGTTGAGAAAGGCATGCAAGCCGAAAGATCGTGACCATTACTTTTTTTAAGTATCTTAATTCAAAACAGATATGCTGGACACTGACCAGATAGCACATATTAACAAATCAGCAACTTGCAACAGCAACCAGCAGCTGTTTGCTCTTTTGTTTGTCTCTTCACTTGCATACCTTCTGTTTGCATGAAAGAACACTATGATTTCAAAATTCTTCTCCGTCATGCAGGCTCGAAGGATTGCGCTGACGAGATTCCCAAATTAAGTAACCGCTCCTCGGCTGCACTGCTTTGCCCAGCGTTATAATTAAGAAGTACAGAAATTGGAAATGATCGCAAAGCACTCAGGTCAGGTTCCCTAGCCGAAGTGCGCCACCTGTTCATGACGGTTGTCGCTTATGATATTTCTTGTTCAATGAGAAAAAAAAAAAAAAATGCTCCGAAAAAGAGTAAGACGTTACTGAAAAAAAAAAAAAAAGGAACTGAGTTACAGATAGAAGTGCCTCCATAAAATGTATGTACTATTTCACTCAAGACGCACGAAAAGTATCTAAGTACACGTCTTCTTTACTTCACAACCCTGAGTGAAACATCTACGGAGGGGCCCTTTACAACTGATTTAACATGAAAGGTTGTTACATGATACATGATGATATACATGATATGATACGCGGCCTAGCAGACACGCAGGTATTGAGACAACGGGTATCGGTTCAGGTGCCAGATAGCACCACCTTTTTTTTTTCCTCGCAGGAGATGGAAGTCCAGGCCCCGCCAGGAGTGCCAGTCGGTTACATTCAACAAGATTGGTCCGTCATCTTCCCCATGTTCACGTTGATGAATGCACGGAGAGAACCCTCGCTCAAAATCAAAGGCCCTTTCATCACAAGCAGCTGTTTGGGAGACGTTAAATTTGAAGTGAGTGTCTTGTGGGGCAAATGAGCCGGGGGAGACTTGAGCACACAAGGCCTTGTAGTCAATTTTGCAATCTATATTACGAGAAGATAAAATAGCATCTGTTTAACAGAATTGTCGCAGGCGTAGCTCTATCCTGAGGGTATCCTGTATCACATAGGGAGTTGCAGCAAAGTCTGCACGGCGCCATTTTGGGCTCAAACAGCCACGGGTCCAACAGTAGGTTGTTTCATCATCGGGTTCTTCACGGTGTTTCAAGCGGTATATGACCTAAAGGAAGCTATAAAACCTGTCGGAAATCCACAGAAAAACTCGAAACCATGTATCTAAAAGTGCCACCGTCGTCTACTAAACTATATACCGCTCGTTGCATAGTTTGAGGCTTCGACGTTGCTGCTTACTCGCGCCACCTGACCCGCAGAAACGGGTCTGTAACACGCTTATGATCACGACCCATTAGATTATAGCGATTACGTCATTCGCACTCCTTCCCGAGCCAAAATTTGGAAGTTATAGCGGTGGCGCTGCTAATTTTACTTCCTCATTTGCTATAATACCTGGTAGTTGAGCTAATTTTTATACGACCAGTACATGTCCCACAGGGTATACGTTCTTGGTAAGGCTGCGAATTGATTACCATCATTCTTGATCAGGATATTTAATATAACCGAGTAAACCTGTGTAGTACAAGTTCAATACAATTCAATACACCTACGTTTTTCATGGAAGCTGTTGCTCCGGTGGTGGTGCTAATGAAAGAGCTTGCCGTTGTCTGCCTCACAGAGGTGGACAACATCACGACCAGAGCTCACGGAATGTGCGTCCTATGCTCTGGGTCCTGTGGGCTTAATCGCTTCATCGTCGTTACGGTCGTTACAAGCTAACGAGTGGCGGGAAATTCAAAAAGGTGGGCACGTGACAAATTGTGCGTGACGTGTACCACGGCCTTCACGTATCGCGCGAAGAACGCCGTGCACGTGTTTCATCACTTCCTGTCCGCCTTTTTGAATTTCCCGCCTCTCGTTAGCTTGTAACGACCGTAACGACGATGAAGCGATTAAGCCCCCATGTTTGATTCTGCACGGTCAAAACAAACTCTCGCCATCCTATTATGATGGAGATTTGGCGGCGTGGCACCCCTGGTGTATCGAAGAGCTGCGCCTATACCATGGTTGGCAATTGGCACAATCTAGCAAGGGGAGAGGTTATGGCTGAATCGGCTCGCCGCTGTTGGCCGCACAGAAGCGGACGACGTCACGACTATGGAAAAAAAAAAGGGTCGAAGGGTGGGTAATAGGTTTATAGGTAGTGCTCACGTCATGGCCAACCAGCACTCATTCTGTCTTCCGATTGTTGAAAACTGGATGCATACGTAAATATCTATAGTAGCGCAAATCACGCGGTCATCTAAAATGATCCTGGTCGTGGTGTAACTACTCGCCGTGGTCGTTGAAGGAAAATGGCCACTGAAGATTCCGCCACAGCGGCCTATCCAATGGAGAAGTTGCACGCCGAATGGCCGCTATGCGCGTCTGTCTGCCAACCTTCATAAGTTTTAGCATACAGAAAGCATCTACCGTGACGAAAAAAAAAAAAAAAAAGGCGAAAGCAATTCCATATGTGTTTTCGTACGACTGTGCGTATTTCTTGGTCCCATGTTAGCGCCACGGAGCAACTCTGGCTATGAGCGGGGTACAGATGAGAGAGGACAGCAGGAAGGAGTGGGGACAGGGGTATGTGCCCTGGGCCGACCTTAAGGGGAACTGTACCGCCATTGCTATGAAAAGTGTGCCGGAAAGCCGAGGGAAAACCTCGGACAGCACAGCCGGTCGTAGGATTCGAACATGCCACCTCCCAATCGACCGTGCGTGGTATGAACACCGTCCTGGTGCGGTCGAGAGTAGAAAAGTAATTAGGTAATTAAGTAATACGTAAATTTGCGAATGCCAGCCACATGTAATAACCGTAATAACTCGTACACTGGAGTTTCATCACCTGTCATACCACTTGCCGATGTACGGTGTGCGTTTGTTTGGTGCTTGCTTGTTCGCTCATCACGAGCCTGACAGCGCGGCACTCTTCGAGCCATGAGGTGACACGAGGTTCAGAAACTGCCCTCAAGCGATCACTTCTGGCAAAATCTTCATCTTGTCCTGACCCCACGTCAAAGCTCGCCATCTTCAGGTCATATGACCTTGTTTACCTTCTGTTTTGACGCTGACATTTAAGTGAAAGTTACACGGTGCGTTTTACTCGGTGTCGTAGTTTATTCCTGCACGTTCTTTGTGCATCACATCGGCTGAGTGAGCATTAGCACCGGCGTCGTTATGACATCGTTGTGAATGGTGAGCAGTACGGGGCCACGTGCGCAAGCCGACCTGTTTCACTGCAGGACTATTGGATAAAACGTGTTGCTGTCGAAAGCAGTTACAAAACGGCTGTAAACGACCTGTGTTTTCGAGGACCCTTGACAGCTTCAATGCCATTTCAGGAGCCGTCATCGAGTCGAGGAGCACCTGCACGAATGGTGATCCAGAATGGCCGTTTACATCGTCCAATTACAATTCAGCTCGATTGTCATTCGATTGTCATTCGTTTGAAGGACGATTGAAACGCCCGTGTGACAGCGCTATAATACTTCGTATATGCGTGTACGAGGGTGGTTCCATAAGTTTCCGGCCCGACGTAGAAAATGCGCGCGAATTTTAAAATGCGATCAAGGACGCGTGGCGCAGTCTGTTGGAGGGCCGGAGCACCACCCTCAACCCTCTCCATGCTTTTGTCGGTTGGAGAGCGGCATTTCAAACAGCCAGGGTGCACTCTTCAGTTAAAATGGAAAAAATCGAGTACCGCGCTGTGATAAAATTCTTGACAAAAGAGGGACTTTCGCCTAAAGAAATTAAAGCGCGACTGGACAACGTGTACAGGGAAGCCTCTCCGTCGTACACAATGGTAAAAGACTGGGCTAAGCAGTTTCGACTGGGGCAAGAGTCCATTGAAGATGATCCACGCGATGGTCGTCCAGTCGAAGTGGTGACACAAGAAAATTTGTCTTTTGTCGAGGAGGAAGTGCTGAGCGACAGGCGTCTGAAGGTGAAGGAAATCTCAGAAAGGCTGGGGCTTTCCAAAACAACCGTTTTTCGCATCATCAGCGAGGATCTTTACATGAAAAAGGTCAGTGCGAGATGGGTGCCACGACTTCTCTCGTCAGTTCAAAAGCAACAGCGCGACGTCTGTGCCAAAAAGACTTTGGAGTTCGGTTCTCTCAAGTGAACGAAGAAGACATTATTGAAGTCAATTGTCACGGGGATGAGACTATGGTGCTCTTATGATCCCCTTTCGAAAAAGGAGTCGATGGAATGGCGCAAACCAGGAGAAGCACCCCCAAGAAAAGCCAAGGTCACACAATCCACAAAGAAGATAATGGCAACAATATTTTGGGATTGTCACGGGATCCTCCTCATCGACTTCAAAGAGAGGAACACCATATTGAATGCGGCTTATTATGCTTCACTCCTGCACCGGCTGCGAGACGCCATCAAGGAAAAGAGGCGCGGCAGGTTGAGTCGAGGTGTCCGGTTGCTCCAGGACAATGCCCCTGTCCACACGACTTCTGTTGCCAAGGCTGCACTGAAGGAGTGCGGCTTCGAAGAAATCCACCACCCACCCTGCAGTCCAGACTTGGCACCGAGTGACTACTTCCTGTTCTCAAACTTGAAGAGTGATCTCAGAGGACAGATTTCAAAACGATAGTGAGGTGCAAGAGGCAGTTTTCCAGCATTTTGCGAACAAAACTTCGGACTATTTTTCAAGGGTATAAGAATGCTGGTTGAAAGGTGTCAAAACTGCATCGAAGTTAAGGGTGACTATGTCGAAAAGTGATGCACTTGTTTCGTCTCTATGACTATTAAAAGTTGGTCGGGCCGGAGACTTATGGAACCACCCTCGTACGCCCCTCGTCCTAAAAAAAAAAAAAAAAAACGAAAAATCGGGAGATAACGCGACATTCTTCCGAGGGGCATTAAAGTACGAAAACTTCTTCGCGCAAAAGCTCAAGAGTAGAGAGAGAGAGAAAAATACCTCCTAGGGATGAAAAGCGCGGTCCCTTGACAGCAATGCGAAAGGAACGAGATTGGACGGGTGGGGCCCATTATCGGCGTTTCGTGGGCCACAGCGAGTCCACATGAGCCTCTTTGCTTGAATCACATCAAAGTCTCATCAAGCAGAATCAAGCGCATTTCAGCCGTGCATTGATCTCATCAATGGCCTACGCTCTTAAAAATGAGCTTCATCGCATAGCACGCTCCTAACCAACCATTATCTTGAATTATACCGTTACCTGCCTTGATTTGTTGAGAACAGGAGGCGTACGTCTTTTTGTGACACTTATACAGTTCATAATTGTCGCAAAAAGGCGTAAGCCTCCAGTTTTCAACAAATCGGGGCAGATAATGATATCCTTCTTGATGATTGTTGGCTATGAGCTTGCTATGCGGTGAAGCTCATTTCTAAGAGAGTATCTTACTCAAAAGTCGCCATTTTTTTCTTGTGTCTGCTTCACGTCCACATCGTCACAAACGGGGGTGCTGCTTACACTCCAAAACCAGAACTTCACCGCGTAGCACGCTTAAGGTCAACCATTGTACAGAATTATACTTTATCACTGTTGATTTGGTGAAAATGGGAGGCGTACGGCCTCGGGACACTTATGCAGATATGTTATTATTTTTAGCCCGTCCAACTCCAACTCCAGATATGTTAGCTGTCCCGAAAAGGCGTACGCTCCGCGCGTTCCGCAAATCAAAAGTGATAAAGGTATCATTCTGTGCTGTCGTTGGCATTCAGCGTGCAACGCAGTGAAGTTCTGTTTTTAGAGTGTACAGCAACGCGACATGCGGGTTATGCAGTTGTGTTGTATAAGTTGCACCACCTGATTGCGGAGATCCGAAAAAACAAAACAAAACAAAAAAAAGGAACGCGCACAGGAGAAAATGGCGGTTTTTCAGTGAGGTAGGCAATTGGGTGAGATTTTGCTTTTTTTAATACGTTAGCATTAGTTCTTGCTACGAAAGGATCGCGGCGTGGTCTGTCTGTAGCCGCGGAAGTGGAGAGGCCGTGAACTGGCGTGGCGCGCAGGCGCGGTGAGTGGAAAGGGAAGAAGGGAAAGGATGCGCATGAATAGCGCGGCGCGGCGCGCCGGCAGTGCATCTGTGGTCGCTGTGGTGGTCGACAGGTTCACGCGTGTCTGCGTGGGCGCGCCATGGGTTATGAAAGCTGTGCGGAGGAGTGACGCCGCCGCCAAGTTGAATCGGAGGAAGCCCGAAAGGTTTGGCTGCGGATGCTGTCTTGCGTTAGCGTTGTGTAGGGTCGTGTGAAGGGTTGTGTAGCGTTGTGAAGGGGAATTCAAAGGGTTTTCAAATTTTAAGGCTAACGCATTTCTGTCGGATCCACCAATGGATCGACCATGAATTTTTTCTTCAGGACCGCAACGGTTGCAATGAACTCCAACGAAAGCTCGGGAAAGTTTCGGGTGAGATAACAGGTGCGATCGAAATGTGCGACGATTGCTAGACAAACCCTATAGTTTTTGTGTGCCCCTTCAACGTCATCCTATGCCGTGCAAGTCATTTTTCTCCGCACATGGGCAGGTGTGGACCGTGGACTGGCGTCACAAGATCGGCCTCCTCTCAAAAAACTGGTCGGGGGCTCTGCGAGAGATGTTTACTTCGGCCGACAACTTCAGCATCTCTGTTCCCATTGACTTAGATGTGAGGATGAAGGCTACGCTTATTGGATGTACATTGCTCATTGTGAGTAGTGTGGCTACGGTATCCTGCGTTTTGCGTTTTTCTTACGCTTTCCCCTTTCTTTGCAGGACTTCATTTTCTTCGAAGGCAGTCGGAGTCCGGACCTGCCGGGAAATTTGTTTAATTAAGGACACCGTTCATACTTGGACAGTTGGTCACGGCTATCTATTCCGCTTGACAATTAGCAAATTTTCACTATTTATTGTAGAGGAGCTTGTTTATTCCAGATAAAAATTAAAATGCCTCTGGCAGATCATTAATACCCAGGGTTACAGTGATAGAGCAGTATACGGCTTCGTCTTAGCTTTTACTCCCGAAATACTGTATGTAGCGTCGTCGACGACGAAGTTTTTCATTCTTACTAACTCGCTCTTTGAGCGGCAATAAACACTTGTTCGACTGCATCAGCTGAGGTCGGTGGTCATTGTGGTTAGCTCCCACAATCCGGTGACACGAACTTTCGAACTGCCAATCCATCTTCGAACATACACCCCTGGCATTCTGGACCGCGGCGGTGATCCTACAGCGATCACTGGGCAGCAGCAACCAGCCAGTGCATTGCCCTCTGCAGTCTCATTACGCCGTCCGACTGCCTCCATTCTGGCCAAGCAGCCCACATGTGGAACGCAAGTGGAACACCTGTGCTTCGGAGCGACGCAGTCTGAAGCAGCTTCTAACCGCGGAAGGGCTTGATGATACAAGACCTTCCCAGCCGCTCCGACAAATGCAAGCCCTACTCGGTGACCGCGCGCAGGCATTCAACATGGCCGTGGCTGAAGGAACGCTTCCTACAGTGCCTACACTCTTAATGAACCTCACCACATAGCACGCTCCTAGCCAACCATCATCCCGAATTACGACGTTCTCGCACTAGATTTGTTGAAAACTGGAGGCGGAGCCTATTTTGTGCCATTATGCACGGCAATAGGCTCCGCCTCCCGTTTTCAACAAATCAGGGGCGAGAACGTTGTCGTTCGGGATGTGGTGAAGTTCATTTCTAGGAGTGTACACTAAGGAAAAAAGAGTAAAATGGGGAGTAATTGCAGCTTCTGGTCCCGTACACTGCAATACACTCCCCATTTTAGTCCCCTAAATCCAACATTTACTCCACGGGACTGTGAATCGGCACTTAACTTCACAAAGGGTCTTCAGAGTGCAACAGTCTACGTAAATATGTGCTCTCGGTCAATTTGATGGCATGAGGCTGCACTCTTAGAAATGAACTTCACCGCATAGCACTCTCCTGACCAACAATCATCTCGACTGATATGATTTGTTAACAACGGGAGGTGTACGCCTTTTTTGTGACACTTATACTCTTCATAATTGTCACAAAAAAGGCGCACGCCTCCTGTTTTAAACAACCGCACGTGTGCCCGGGCGACGCAGTCTGCAGCAGCTTCTAACCGCAGAAGAGCTTGGTGATAGAAGACCTTCCCAGCTGCTCCGACAAATGTGATTTTTCTGGACGGATTTTTCAGGTTTGTCGCACGAAGTAGTTATACATGTTAAGATCTATTATGTCATTCTAAAATATGTACATGCTTGAGAATTATTTGCATATGAGAACAGTTTGTACGATTGGCGATGACAGATCGACCTCTGTTAGAGGTCGATTCACACGCTGCAACTTTAGCTGCGCTTGCGCCACCAAGTTGCACCGTGTGAACGCGAAGCGTTGCGTTGCAGGAGTTGCACAGCCGATCGCTTCACGAGCGCATTCTCCTGCAACCGGGTGGTGATGGTGATGGTGAAAGGGGTCGCCATTGTCGGCCTCTCAGATGTGGACAACGTCACGACTGACGCTCTGGGGAATGTGCGTCCTGGGCCGACTTCCAAGGAAACTGTGCCGACATATGTCTGAAAGCGTCTGAGGAAAACCCAGGAAAAACCCCAGACAGCACAGCCGGCACCGGGATTTCAACCCGGGTACCTCCCAATCTCAACGTGACATGGCCAGCACGCTAACCACTGAGCCACGCGAGCTGGTGCTGCAATGGTGAATGGTGCTGCTGGGTGAATGGACGCGCTTGCAAGGAGGGGCCGTGTGATTGCCCGGCTGCAACCAGGCAATCACACGGCCACTCCTTTCAAACGCGTCCATTCAGGAAGACTTCCATGTGTCAGTTATTGCAGCGGCAGTACGCGAGACGATGCAATTATCACTGACCAGTGGAAATTATGCAAAACTATCAAACTCTCAACGGATTGAAGGCGTAACGAGCGGAAGTCGCAGTGCGATTGGACGAAAATTATGACGACGTTTTTTCGCGCCATCTGGCGAGCTCGGTGATAACTACGGCATTCCGAGTTGCTCGCCGTATGAAAGGGACCTTTTTGGTGCAACTTCGGTTGCGCGCAACTGTAGCGGGAACAGAGTTGCAGCAAAAAGTTGCATCGTATGAATCGACCCTTACTGCTAATTCAGGAGTTCCACAGGGATCCGTTCTGGGACCACTTTTGTTCCTTCTCTATATTAATAATATATCTTTCCAGTATCGAGGTAAATTTCCGGATGACTCTATGTTGTTCTCTGTAATTCGGAATAGCGAAGACCAACTCCGTCTGAATGATTGCTTAGGGAAAATACAGAAATGGTGTAGGGACTGGCAAATGGAACTGAACGTCAAGAAATGTGCCTATATGAACATAAGTAGGGAAAAAACGCAAGGGCAGATAACGATATTATTTGAGATTATGGTTGGCTAGGAGCGTGCTATGCGGTGAAGTCCATTTGTAAGAGAGTAGATGTCCGTGAGCTGAGGATGTAGCCCGTGCATTGACTGTGGGGCTTCCGAGAATGTGGCACATAATCGGATACGGTGAAACTCCCACAAAACCAGTAATCGCCCGTGGACATCCGACAAGGGTCCGAACATCACGTGTTTTCTTTCCGCGAGTATTTGATGCGTTTTCTTTTTTTAATAAACACGGACTCCTCCTTTATGTACGTCGTCAGCGACACTTCATTTTGAAACATGTGCAACGGGGAGTGTAATACATGCCGTTTTCACCGCTTCCGGTTTGGTGCCAAAATGACATCCGGTTTCACAGCAAACGCGCTCTGTGCCAACCACTGTGCCGATTGATAGTTATCGCTTCTGGTTTGAGGAGAAAGAGGGTCGCATACGCCATTTTGTGGCAATTCAAATTGCCACAAAAAGGCACACGCCTCCCGTTCTCAACAAATCAGGAAAGCGAAAGATATAATTCGGCATGGCGGCTCATTCCGAGCCTCTTTAGTCGCGGAAAGGACCGGAAGTCTTTATGCCACCGGAAGTTGTGGCGGGGGCTGGTTTATGTTTACTGGAGAATGTCATATATGGACGCGCGCGTAATATATTTTTGGTCGGAGCTGTAATGCGACCGCGAGCACATATGACGGACGACTTCAGATTTGGGGGTGGGGTAGGCATGCGGCTTTTAACTTGTCTCTGAGGATTGACACAGTTGTTCTAAACCAGCAAGTAGGCCACTTCTTAGAATATGCGTCTTTCGCTCGAGAACTGAAAGAAAATGTACGAGAGCTCCCACTGTCCCCAGTTACCTCTGATAGTCGTCTGCCCACACAAGTGCACTAGCGCGCGCAAAAGCAGACGATTTCTGCATGCAATCACGGACTTTCCTGCAGGGCGACATAGTATCTCTTTACTAATTTAATTACCTTACTTAATAATCGTGACATGCTTTGTCGGGTAAATTCGCAGTATTCCATTTTCAACAAGGCCAATCAAATGGTACACTTAATGAGAGGTGCAGGGGGTACGAGACCGTCCCTCTCAGGGAATAAATGACGAGATGACATACGGCATCTGCACGTCACACACAGTGAAGTAAACCTTTCAATGTCTCTTAAATGAAGGGTCGTATCCGTTCTAGTCGAATTTCGAAAGTATGGCGTCATTTTATTCCTCGTTGCACTGACCACTGCATCGAAAATATCACGCGAAATAGTGGCGCAGTCTGACTACTATTCGATGGAATACATGACAAGAGCAGACGCCGGATGTTGAGAGTATGTTGGAGTTCCCTCTCTTGAAAAACGAGAAACATCCCAATGAGGGCGCGACCTTGAGAAATGGAATGCCGCAACCGTGAGGGTGTCTCACACATGGAGGAAGGAAACACAAGGAGCGCCTCTTCGCTCCAGAGTAGCGTAGCCACCCTCTAGCGGTCGCTCGAGTCAAAATCGCCATTACGTCGTGTCAACCACGTGGTCCCGTCTAAAGTTTCGGTTTTGCAAGGCTTTGTTTTTCGCACTGCTCTCCGTAAGATTTTGCTTTTCGAAGGTAATTTATTGTGAAAATGTGAGCACCATCGCAGATACGACGTATGGTAATGTGTTCCTGTCCCGGCTGCGGTTGTCGTTGAACTGAAAGAGCCCTGTCACGGGAACACGTTTTGTTCGTAAGTACACGGTCAGTCGTTTTATAGCGTCCTCGATAAACTTGCTCCGGAATTGCCCCGAAACTACAGTGGTGCGTGGCGCTCTACACTGGCGGTGCCCTGGGCGGAGGCATTATCGAACATGAAACTGCACTGCACTGGTGGATCTGATGGATACTAGCATGCGCTACCTAGAGATCTGTGCTCGGTGTGGCTCGTAGGCTGCGCGACCCGTAGCGAGAGGCACCTGGCGAGCGGCACCGATCGAATGCCATGCTGACGATGACTGTCACTGATGACTGTCTGCTGCTACTTGCACGGCTACAACTGGCTTCTTGCCGCTTCCGCCTTCCTCCGTGCTTCCGGCAATCGCGATGCTTCTTGGGATTGCACTCTGGCGCTCGGCCGATTTTCTCGGTATGAGTTCGGGGCAACTCAGTGCTGCACTGAACGGGTGCACTCCTTTAATCGAGTACGCACCAGTGCAGTTTATCGAGGATGGCAAGCCGCACCAGGTCGCACCGGGGCGCACCGGTGCAGTTTATCGAGGACGCTATTAGTGTTTTAGTCGCCTGCGTGTGTTCGAGTCATCAGGGCTAAACGCATGGAGCGTTTTCCCGACGTTTTCAGGACGCGCGCGCGCTCGGCGTGCGTGTGACCTCGTAAAAATCAGTTTTTCAACGCGCGCGGAGGGCGTACGCCGGAATCTGTCAACTACAGATAATCGCGCGCGTCTGGGCGCGTTTTCCGAGAAGTAGACAGAACCTGGCCGTCGTGCGGCAGACAAGGTGGCGTATGAGCAGCTCGCATAAAGTTTTGGGCCATTATCCATCACACTAAATTTACGTGAACATTTTAATAGTTACTGGAATGAAGGAACGCAGGAACCACAGGAAAGAGGAGCATCTGCACGTTCTAACAGATATTTGTGGTCGACGAATATAGCAACAGTGACGCGCGACACGTTTCGTGACACGATGCGTTTCGGGTGGTCGCCTCGCTGGCGTTTCTTCGCCGCGTGTGCAAGGCCATGGCGTACGCGCGACATTTTGACGCTGAGAAAACGTCCAATGCGTTTCGCCCTATCTTGAATAAACCTCTACCCGAGAAACGTCATCATGACGTTGGTAGACAGGCTGAAACCGAAACAGATCGAAAGGGAAGGGATGGGTTCCACGAATGTTCCCTTCTTCGCTGCCTCCTATTGAAAGAAAAGTAGAACCACAGACCGTGGTAGAACCGAAGGTCGCGTCCTATTCAGGGAGCATTGTAATCCCCTCAAAACCGTGGCTTACGAGCACGACCTTGTTCGCAGCTAACTTCGAGCAGAGCCGGCTTCGAGCATAGTTCAACTCTACCAAACTAGTGGCGCTGTCGAACCCAATGACGTCATTTGTTTACAAACAGGGACAGGTCTATTGTTCGTTTGGGACTTGGCACTGTGCCGTAGATTCATTTCATATCCTCTGTTGTTGTACATATCTGATTAATAGTATTTTGAGTACGGCATTCTTTACCACTTAATCAAGTAACGTCAATCATACATAATGTCAATCATACATAAATCATCAATAACGTCAATCATACATACGTTGGAAGTCACCGTTGCTACACGTGATGTTTCCGGGCCCGCCTACTCCTTTTGCGTTCTGCACGCTGTGACTGGTCTTCTAATAGAAGTGTAAACATTCGAACACACAGAAATAAAGTGCAAGCACGCGTTCAACGTAATACTGCCATCTGAACTGCGACACAACTACAGCTCGCGTCGTCTGCTCTAGTGGCGCCGTGCTGCCTGGAGGGTCACGTGAGCGGTCACGTGGTAGACAGGAGCATCCCAGCATGCAATGCGAAGCCGGCTACTCTCGTCTAGAGGTGTGCGCCGTGGGCATTTTTTCGGCGGCGGCGTAGAGCACGTTGAAGGCCCGGCGGCGGCGGCGTCACGCCGATGCTGTCATATCGGCGTGCGCCCCGTGGGCTGTCAATATGTTCTCTTCTCCAACGGGGACGCACGAACACCTCAGAGCGGGGATATTTTCTCCATCATAGTCAACGCGACGGTGGCAGTATTTACTGTACCTTGCACCAAACAAGTGCGTCAGCACTGGATAGTATTATGAAAGAAAACCGAACACACAAAGGAACATTAGGAGAAGTAATGCACTTCAAGAAGGTCGTCGCCCAAGAACTTCGACTGGGCGCGTTAAGTGAACGTTAAGCGCTGGAGAAAACAACATAGCTAGATAATCAGAATGACGAGCCATCCTTTTAATGGCAACTACACGTAACAGTTATAGCGAGTGCTGATCGAATGTTCACAGGAGGGCGACGCGTGAAAGCTCTGTCCACTGATCCAGTGGCTCTTTTTGGGAAACCATATAAATATGCGAACTTTAGCAAACGATATGACATAAGGCGCACCCACCACGTCATTGAACAGTATTTTTGCAGATGCTGTAGTTATCATGAATAAATACTGTAAAATCATTTAATTTCGCAGCCCTAAATTTTCGCGAATCGAGTAGGGATGTATTCGCAACAAGTAAATTTCGCGCACTCCACGAGTTCCTCGAATTTTCTCGATTCGCAAAATTCGCGAAAATTAAGGTCTCGCGAAATTAAAGGGTTTTACAGTATAAACTTGTCCAGAACGAGTGGGTTGAGTCTGCCATGCTTCGCGTGCATTATAAGCCCCGCAGTTCCGCGATTGAAAACACCCTCTCTGACTGTGTGCTTTTCGCCGGCACACACAAAATGCACTATTTGCTACGCACTTTTCGAGCGCAGAAAGAGCGACGGGCAATCCACGTGAGAGGACCAAGTGCTTTGGAGCGATCGAGCTGATTGGTGTAGGCGCTAATCTGTTGGTCAGATTGACCGCTTTCCAACCCAGATAAGGCGAAAGTCGCGTTATTTCTGCGCTCGGAAATGGCGTACTTCTTGTTTCGGCTCATTTGCATAGCGACATTCAGCGTCGGATATTTCAACACACGTGCGCGTTTAAGAATTTCTTATAGCGTCCTCGATAAACTGCACCGGTGCGCCCCGGTGCGACCTGGTGCGGCTTGCCATCCTCGATAAACTGCACTGGCGCGCACTGAACGTCCTCGATTAAAGGAGTGCACCCGTTCAGTGCAGCACTGAGTTGCCCCGAACTCACACCGAGAAAATCGGCCGAGCGCCAGAGTGCAATCCCAAGAAGCTTCGCGGTTGCCGGAAGCACGGAGGTAGGCGGAAGCGGCAAGAAGCCAGATATAGCCGTGCAAGTAGTAGCAGACAGTCATCGTCAGCATGGCATTCGATCGGTGCCGCTCGCCAGGTGCCTCTCGCTACGGGTCGCGCAGCCTACGAGCCCCAACGAGCACAGATCTCTAGGTGGCGCATGCTAGTATCCATCAGATCCACCAGTGCAGTGCAGTTTCATGTTCGATAATGCCTCCGCCCAGGGCACCGCCAGTGTAGAGCGCCACGCACCACTGTGGTTTCGGGGCAATTCCGGAGCAAGTTTATCGAGGACGCTATAAAACATGGAATGGCTTTCAACGATGAGTATCTTCCGTTCTGCTATCCCGTTTTTACACGAAATTCCTTAATTAAAGAATTAATGAATTTGAGGTAATTAATGATCTTATAGTTCCATACTTTCTTCGAGATAATATTCGCATGACCAACTCAAAAGCGGCATGTATTTCGTCCCGCTATTTTTTAAACAAAAATTCTGTGACGAATAAAAAACAAAACACCCTGTATATGGATAATGACCAGTGCTATGGTGTTGGTGGATGACCGGCAAACAACCTGCAAGAATTGAATGACAAGTTTTCCTGGAGTTGTGTGCCTCAAGGGTCGACTATTAGCGTCCTCGATAAACTTGCTCCGGAATTGCCCCGAAACCACAGTGGTGCGTGGCGCTCTACACTGGCGGTGCCCTGGGCGGAGGCATTATCGAACATGAAACTGCACTGCATTGGTAGATCTGATGGATACTAGCATGCGCCACCTAGAGATCTGTGCTCGTTGTGGTTCGTAGGCTGCGCGACCCGTAGCGAGAGGCACCTGGCGAGCGGCACCGATCGAATGCCATGCTGACGATGACTGTCTGCTGCTACTTGTCCGGCTACACCTGGCTACTTGCCGCTTCTGCCTTCCTCCGTGCTTCCGGCAATCGCGATGCTTCTTGGGATTGCACTCTGGCGCTCGGCCGATTTTCTCGGTGTGGGTTCGGGGCAACTCAGTGCTGCACTGAACGGGTGCACTCCTATAATCGAAGACGTTCAGTGCGCACCAGTGCAGTTTATCGAGTATGGCAAGCCGCACCAGGTCGCACCAGGGCGCACCGGTGCAGTTTATCGAGGACGCTATATGAAACGAAACTCTAAAGCATAAACAGCATATCAGGAGATGAAATTATCACTGCTAAAAACACCACAAATGAAGCCTGGAACCTAAGATGAAAGAAAAACAAACAAAAATATTAGGTATGGGAGATATTCGTTTATAGAAAGTGGATCAAAATGGGCACATTACACAGCCGCGCCGATTTTTCAACATGGGCGGAGGCGGCGGCGGCGCGCCGACAGTTTTGGTACAGCGGCAACGGCGAGGCTCCAACCCCCGGCGGCGGCGCTTCGGCGCGGCGGCGCACACCTCTACCTCGTCCCGATGGAAAACTGTCGGAGGCAGAGGGGTCGGACTCGCTCAAAAAAGCGTGACCACACGGGAGCTGCCATCCGTTGGTCATGGAAGGCGTTGCCTTCCGTTGGCTGCTTCATTCCGCTAAACTTTTTTTCATCGTTTTCCTAAATTAATTACATGCTATTTAAACTCGGCGTACTATGTACGTGTCTCATACGTATTCGTTAAACAAACAAGCAGTGAATATTTTCCCACTACACCACTCGCTTGTGTGCTGTCGTTCGTTTGTCACTTTATTATCACGAAACTCGACAGACCAGAGCATGGAATGGCGGGCGGTTTCGTTTTTGCCATTTCCGGTTCCCGTTGGTTCGCAGAGCAGCATGAAAATGGCGGTTTACTGTGTGTATTCATCATGGTAATACTGTTGCCTTCGGAAATACATGCCTACATTCGTTACGATGGGTAACGATTTATTGATTTCGCTCGCGCAGCATACAAACGCCACTTCAACATGCCATTGGCGGTAAACATCTTCATCTGTGTCGGCGAAAAGCAAAGGGTTGGTGGTTTCGGAGGTAATTCCATAGATACGATTCACGTTTAATATGACGTTTACCTTGTGATTCCGATAGCACTACTCAATTCTGCACGTATCCCGAAGATTCGTACGTTCTCAACGCAATTACGCGGCTGGCCTGGCGGCCTGGCTTCCTATGGTGGACGTCGTTCCCTCTATCGGCTCGTTCACCCGTTTGTCATCTCACGTGACTTCACAGGGTTGGCAACAAACGGAGTAGCTCCGCTGTAGCTAGGGGGCTGAAATTCGTTCACTAACACTGTCCATGACCAACGGCTGGCTGCGCCCGTGCGGTCACGCTCGGGGATAGGAGAATCCCATCGACGGCGCGCCGAGTACGTTCTCTAGAGTTTTCCTATATTAACTCTATGGTCGGAGGGGCCGCTCCTCGTGTTTCATTCCTCCATGGTCTCACAGAACGGGGCGTCTGGACGGCGCCTTTCTCTCCGCCTTTCTCGCCCTCTCATTCCTCTGCTTAGGCAGTGACGTCACGCCACCGGAGCCCCTGCAGCTGCGGAAGCAGCCCTGGTCTCCAAAGTGTCACTACGGACTAAATCTCGTGTCTTCAGAATCCTACCAAAGTTATGTTACTGAAATCTTTTTGTTTCACTTTACATTCCTGCAAAATGCTCTACGGCTCAATTCCTAAATAATTCCTAAAAATGCTAAATTCCTGCTCTACGGGACGCCAATGCTAGAGAGAATAAATTTTTATCTTTGAGAACCGTGACGTCATGTTGGGCTCCAACGGAGTGCCCGACTCTCATCTGGCAACGTTGTCGCCCCTTCGCGTCCTCTCGAGGGGGACTCACTTTTTGTACTCCGTTTTCAATCAGTGTCACGTGACTTCTCCACCACGTGACCCTCCCCGAACGCCGGCGTCGTTGCTAGGAGTTGAATGCCTTCTCCAGAACATGACATCATTGCAATTTGTGGGCTTATGATTACGTCACCCGCTTCTCGCGCCATCGAAACTTGTGGAGGCTCAGCAGATCTTCAAAAATTCAAAGAAATGCACAGCGTTCGTGAACATTATTGAAATTTCAGGCATAGAATCCTTGAGGCACCTTCTTTTCATAAGTTTAATATGTGAAATATATAAAATATGTGCAATGTGTATAAAATATGTGTAAAAAATAATATGTAATAAATAAAATTAACGCTGTTTTTTGAGTCCGGAGTGTCACTTTAATAGGCCTTCATTTAATATCTCAGCACTTTTCGGACGAAATAATTAGCCAAGTAGATCTTGGCACAATGCCGAACATAGTGACATGCAATTCGTAGACGGGTTTCGCGATGGGACCGTCCCTTTAAGGAATGCCAGGGAAAGTATGGGAAGTTGCTTATGAGTCGGCGTTTTTTGGTGCGCGGCGGTGGTGGTCGGCGCGAAAACTTACTACAGAAGTTACTCCACACCAACGTTTCAAGTTATGTACGTCAAACACCCATGATGTCAGGTATGCATCAGTCATTGATTGTGCACAGTCATAGTTTATTTAACCTTCCCCAGCCTTGTCCCTGTCCCAGTCAGGGAGGAAGAAGGCGGGACCTGAGGCGATCGGCTCGTGCCACGAATGTCCGGATCTGTCCTGGCCTGAAGGAAACGGTGTCCTCAAAGCGGCTTCGGGTCCCTCGCTTGAGCCAGACGCGCATGCGTTGAGCCTCGCTCACTGGAGAACGACGCCGCCACAGAAAATGCAAGATCTCGTCCTTGTCTTGTGTGGACCCCAAAGATGTCTCCAAGATCTGGTACAGCACCTGGTTCTTCAGCAGCCGCTAAATATACGAGTTTTCAGATGACCACTCTGAACCAGCATGCAAAGTTACACTCAACCGTTAATTACACTCAATACAAAGCTCATGTGCGTTGGTAGTGGCTGACAGCTGCTACTGTTACACGAGGCGGCACGAAGCCTTTCTGCAGTTATCTTTTGCGATGTCCTCGCTTAATATATATGACAAAAAAGGGGGGGGGGGAAAGAAAAGAGAAAAAAACGATCAAGTAACACAAAAGCAAGGCGCTTATGTCTCCGAGTGGTGTATGTAACACACAGCCAATATCACTCCAGTGGACCTTCCATCAAGTTTCGACGTAAAATAATTTTCGGAAACAGGGCAGTTTACAGATTGGTACAGCTTGGGACAAAAGTTTACGGAACACCGGGGTGTGGCATTTCTCCACTAGAGCGACACCCTAGCAGCAAACAGGAGCACACAGAGAGCATATCCGGTCACGCGTTTCTTATTCGACCTCTTCCTCATATCTAGCAGGGGACCGCTACGATGATGAAATACGTCAGTGCCATGTTCCGTAAACTTTTGTCCCAAGCTGTACGTTCCTGCTTAGAGAATTTCTTACGGCAAATCTTCAGCCGTTAATCAAAACGTCTCACAATCTGCAAAATAATTTCAATTCCGACAGTGATGTTTGGCCGAACCGTGTCAAAAAGGGTAGAAACAGCAGCAAAACTGTAACTGCGTACATAAATTACATTGTGGGTTTGAGCGCAGATGAGCAAGACTCCATAGAAATCCTACCCCGTGAAGCATATGCAAGTCAAGCACGTGAAAGTGAAGCATGCACATGTGTGTGAAGCATACGAAGGGAGCTATACGCAATATGTAGGCGTAAACCAGAGGTGCGAGAGAATGCAGAGCGTTTCTGATGTGCGAGTACATCTGTTCTGCTATACAAACCTCATAAAACTGGCGCATCAGGAGGGCAGGACGACTGTCAAAGTCCAAACAACTCACACAGTTGCGCCCAACTGTGTGTAAAGCTAGACATTTATATTTATGCTACCATCGTCGCCAGTCTGAAGGACCAGTTGAATAACGCTTTGTGCGCGCCAGCTGCTTTGCTCAGAACTCAGCCACTCGTGACCCATTTGGTCAGCTCGCTTTTGTGGCCCTATAGAGGCAATCCCTAAAGCCGAAAGCACTGTGGACACTACGACATGTCCAAGATGGCGGACGGGATTAGCAGATTGAGTCCAAGTTGTGGCGGAGGATTTCACGTGTCCAACCTAGTTAATGTAACCAACTTGGTGGTCGGTTTCACTTTCTTTTGAATGTTTTGATTGGCGCCACCATGTTGGTGGGCAGCGGCCAACTTTGGTCTTTATAAGCGGACACCCGCTATTTTGCGACAGCTCGAGCGGGGACTTTCACCACCGGAGGATCTGGGACCTTGTCGCCATCACGTCCCCTGAGTTCTTGACCAGTAAGCCTTTGCCTTGTATATAATATTTGTATTAAATATTGTTGCTGTTGAGTTATCCCTCTTGTCGGACGTCTCCTGCAACCGGCTACCGCGTACTCGCAACACATCACCGGCCGGACCTCTCTACGGAACGAAGAAACGTTACTCTGTGCTACTAATATCGATTGTGTTTCGTACGTACCGACACCGGAAAATGTACGGGTGATTGTCCTTTTCCCGGTGGAGCGTACTCGAAACGAACCAGCAGTCTCTCCCCTGATATGCGCTCCAGGCTGAGGAGGTGCAGGTGCTCCGGTAACGGTTGCCTCAGGCCGCTCCACTGCAAGATACCACGAACACGTGTGAAAGCAATTCGGTGGGGGGAGCGCACTGTGAATCATACCCGGGTGCGCGTGAGGTTGGTGAAGTAAGTGTGCCTCGCGTCCACCATAGCCAAGACCGGTGGGTACGCGACGCGGCTGCCGAAGGTGCGTAAGAATCGTTGACCTTCTTCGACGGAACCCAAGTGGATCCAGTGTTTGCCCGTGACCTTCTCCTCTGGGTCGCCGAGAAGCCTTCGCTGGACGAGGAGTTCTATTCTACCTGGTCCAGGACTGGAAGCGGCTTGGGAGCGGTCTGGGAACACAGTCAGCTGTAGGTCTTTTGCATCGTCCTGCGGGAAGCGTAGTGGAACTTGTTGCGGTTTCCGAAAAGGTGGTTTTATTCTGGTACATACTAGTGCGAGCGGCGTCATTGCCACAGTACACATTGCTTCCGCCAGAGGACTGTACCTTGGACTATATCTTTGTTGTGGTAGCCAGGTTTACCGTAGTTGTTAGAAACGGAACGTCACCGCATAACGCGCTCAAGGTCAATTAACATTCGGTACGGTATCGCTCTGCCCCACAGGGGGGATATATGTTTATTATAAACAAAAGGAGGGAAAGATTAGCCTGCCTCACGATTTACTGAGGAAGAGAGGGACAATCGCCATTTTACTGACACTCTACGTGCATGTAAGGTATCGTAGAAACTGTAGGCCTCTCGTTAGCATCAATCACACGACTATAGACGGTGTAATTCTGAAGGCTGGTTGGTCTTTAGCGTGTTATACACCTGTCACAAAGTCAGTCTTCAATTATAATTGAATCCAATGGTCATTGAACATGTGCGTAGCGCCACCTAACGTGTAACGTGTCAACTTCTCAAGGGGCATTATATCCAATGCTCCCTGAGAGGTCGACACGTTGCACGCTTGGTGGCGCTACGCGAATGTCGATGAACGTTCGTTTCAATGATCATTGAAAGCTGCCTGTGTGACATGGGTGTTATACGGCTCAGCTCTTACTGCCGTAATCTCGTTCCTTCCACAGGGGCCCAGAGAACCTATAGTGCGCCCCAAGGGGCCCTCTCAGTGACCTCGGCAGTGCATTGAGAACGCACGTCCACCAGGTTCAAAGGACTTCTAAGGACGGAGTGAGAATACTGCGGTTATAATGTAATGCCCGCGTGCCCTTGACATGCTTTCAAAAGATAAGACTCTTACCGTGAGAAATACCCACGATGTAACTGGATAAAAGTTGGCGGCTACGGGACTGCCGTCCTGGTGCTTCCGCCTGTAAATACCACATCCTTGTGTACATGACGGAGGATATGTTTCCTGTTTCACTCAAACGAGAGAAAGAGATTGGTGGAAAAGCAGTTACATAAAATGTTAGAAAGGCGTGCGCGAACTACAATGGGGCATCCCATAAGTTCTCGGCCTGAACCAGAAGGAGGTGGCCCAGGTAAATGAACTGTTGGTTTTCAACGTTAGCTGGCATCGTTTAGCAATCGGATACCATTTGGGCCGCGCCATACCATACCATATCATACCGCATCGCCGATACCATACCACATCGCAGCGCTTATGTAGGGACCTACGGTACCTACGGCGACTGCCTGGTTCGTCACTCCGTTTGCGTTAACTCTTGTTAGAACTATGGTTCACCCACCACTGATAGGCACACTGATAGGCCGCAGTGGTGTAGCAAGAGGGGGGGGGGGGGGGTTCAAACCCCACATCCCGAAATCGTACCTTTGTCAGTGCCTTTGGGAGAGGGAAAGGACTGTGAGATCCTCCTCCCTCATGTAAACTCCCCATCGAACCCTTCCCGAAATATTTTTCTGGCTACGCCACTGGTAGGCAGTGCATTTATGGGATTCGTCTCCGGCCTTTTTGGGGTTGGTCAACGTAGAGTGCTGCATCTCTACATATTTTCTTAAGAGTAAGTACATGTTCTCGTAAGAACTAAGAAGTGTGACCACATATACCGTCTCTCGATGCTTCGTCTCCCGTTGATGTCCGTAGAAAAGCGATCTCCGGAGCGGACTGTAGATTCAAATCGCGTGACGATCTCTTTACCCTTGCGGTCATCCACCGGAACGGCGCCCATTTCCCACTCGAGCTCGATAACGTCCTCGCTATCGTAGAGGCGTACCACTTGACGCAGCCAAGGCCCAAACTCCTGCGTAACATGTAACATGCTCTTAAAGTGGGACTCCGCAACAAAATCACCACAACGGTTGTGGTATATCTGTAATCTTTGGGATGTCAGGAACCTGTGTACGAAACATCCCGATCCAAAACTGTGCAGATTTTACTCAAACATATTATTACGAAGCGAGCGCTTCGCCTCTGTGACGCGAGAGGGCGCCGAAAGCAACACACGGTCAGAGCCGTATATTAAAAGGGAGTCTGGCCATTGGGAGGAGTCACAAAAAGAGGCTCGACCTGTCAATCACAGTTTCGCTCCTCTGATTGGTTTGCTTTTTACCAAGGGGGTCGCCATGACACCATACTGCCACCCAAAATGGCGGCGAAAACAAACACAGTGAAGCGGGGATTTCGTGACAAAAAATTTTCACAGACTAACCTGATTTTACGCTGCAAATGTACATCCTAATATAAATTTCTCGGAAATTAGTTTCAACTTATGGTCATCCATCGATATCTAACTGAAAATAATACGTTTTGTCGCCGGTGTTAGGCCTAGTGAACACGGCGATCACAACGAAATCATAACAAAAACGGTGCTGTGCTGTACAATCTTATTTTTAACAGCTGGATTTCATGGATATAAACATTCTTGTCTCTTATATTCCAACTATTCATGTAGATTTGTTTAAAAATCATACCGACAACAGAGTGTGTATATATGTACGGCTTACGGCTTATATGGTGTATATATATACGGCGGAATGTGTATATATAATATACGGCTCTGCGCACTGTCAGAGCCGTATATTAAAAGGGAGTCTGGCCATTAATGGGTCATGCCTATACCTGAAGCTCCACCCACTTTTTCAGCTTTCCGACCAATGCAGTCTTGAAATATGGGGCGCTATCAATCAGCCTATCCTCACTATTTGCCCCCCTATCCAACATGGGCTGCGCCATTTTGGGTGGCAAGTGGATTGGATGGGATTGAAATGGATACCTCTCGCAATCTGCAAAACTAGTGGATTGTTGGTGCAAATTTGATAAGCGCCACCTAGGGAGCGTAAGGCACGTCGGGAATTGTCGTCTGCTTCCGTCGTTGTACCGCTGCCGGCAGAACCACCTGCTGGGACACATTCTGTTGTCGGTATGATTTTTAAACAAATCTACATGAATAGTTGAAATATAAGAGGCAAGAATGTTTATATCCATGAAATCCATCTGTTAAAAATAAGATTGTACAGCACAGCGCCGTTTTTGTTATGATTTCGTTGTGATCGCCGTGTTCACTAGGCCTAACACCGGCGACAAAACGTATTTTTTTCAGTTAGATATTGATGGATGAGCATAAGTTGAAACTGATTGCTGAGAAATTTATATTAGGATGTAAATTTGCAGCGTAAAATCAGGTTAGTCTGTGAAAATTTTTTGTCACGAAATCCCCGCTTCACTGTGTTTGTTTTCGTCGCCATTTTGGGTGGCAGTATGGTGTCATGGCGACCCCCTTGGTAAAAAGCAAATCAATCAGAGGAGCGAAACTGTGATTGACAGGTCGAGCCTCTTTTTGTGACTCCTCCCAATGGCCAGACTCCCTTTTAATATACGCTCGGCACACGGTTGCTGACGGATGCTGACGTCATCCGGCAAGGGAGGAAGAATGCAGGCTTGGAAGCAGACGACAATGCTCGGTGACGTCACGGAAACCTCCTCCGGTCGAACCGCCGTAGTATGGAGCTCTGTTTTCTGCTCTTCGTATTTCGGTTTCGGTTTGCTATTGTCATCATTGACGAATTAATTACTCGCGCAAAATGAATGCGAATGTTGTATTCGGTATGGGAGGGGGGGGAGGGGGTTCGTGTTCGGTATGATGCTCACCTAATTATTTTCGAATACTTGCGAAGTCTCCATTTAAGCACTAGTGGGCGTCAACAACACATGCGAGCAGTCTCTGGTTTTGATTGGATTTTATCCGACAGACCTTTATACAAACTTCGTAAATCGTGTTGAAGTTACAAAAGCAGGTAGCATTGAACTGGGCAGATGCACCGGCCTTAGAGACGACCCTCTGTTTACAAATATGTGACGTCACGAGAAGACCGGTTCGAGGTTATATTTTGCCGGGGTGGGCAAAAAGCGGGAAAAACGCGTCGGCTGATAAAGCCGAGTGCCCACCAGCATGCTTTGCGCGGCGGCGTTACGTAATCAATGACGTAGGGGCTCAGGTCGTCTACTGCGACCTCATGAGCCGTGCGTATGATAGCAACGTTTGCTAAAGCGGCGTCAGTAGGTCACGTGGAACTGGCATTTTTTCTTCTTTCTTTATTTACTTCACTGGCTTTGTACCGAGATTTTCAGTTGGTGAGGCTCTCATGTCGACGAGAGGGCTTGACGTTCGTGACTCGTCAAAGGTTGTGTACCTACGCGCTGCTGACAAGGTCCCAATAAAGTTGAAACAGCTGTCCTATGCTGGGTTTTGAACGTTTGAGTTGTAAACTCATGTACTACGTGCAGCCATAAAGTTTCTGCTTCTTTCTCTCGTCAGGTACGACATCTATATATATGAATGTCTATATCCCGAATACAGGATTCATAACAGACTGAGATATGATACAATTAGTATCTGGAGCTCATGGTACTTCGGCAGAATCTGCAACAACGGACTTAATAAGCCTGAAGTGGGAGTTTGGCGATGTTCCCACTGTGTGTCTGCTGTCCACTGCTGTAAATTGCTTTGAGTACCATGAGTAGTTGAAGCAACATGAGTGAGTAGTATCGTGAGTGAGTTTACAAAACCTGTGGCCCTTTCGTTTTTGTTGAAGACCGAAAGCGGCAAAGGGGGTGGTGACGTGATATGCATATCCCTTTCCGAGGACGCAAAAAAAGCTATGAAGAGGACGTACGTTAAGCTTACGCTGGAAGCCGTAGCGTTGGGATCGCGTTGCATCGTCAAGAGGCGAAAATGCAGCTGAGCTTTTGGAGGCTGTTCTTATGTCAACAAAACGGGCAGCCGTTGTGCTACAGGGTTCAGAGTCTTGAGAGGTGAGAAAACGAAAAACGAAAGAGCCTAGTTGGTGATGCGGGGATTTGTCTCTCGAATATACGAGGCTAAGCACTATGCTGATGCGATTTCGCGTTCAAACGTTATTGAGCATGGAAAATCTGGTGCTGAAGAGAACGCTTTCACTCTCTCCCTCAGTTCCTATAAATATAGTATTATTATCGTCGAAAGCAACGGGCCAAGGAAAGATGCGAGGCTTACCTGTCCCTATTGCTTACTCCCCTGGATAGAAGTATGACTTTGTGTATTGAATATATGGACTATAATATTCCAAACAGTGCACCAAACGCATGCGGTTAGAGATGGTTTCTCAACTCTTTTGGGCTTTGCATTTCTCCGAGGGATGATATCTACACGTTTGCGGCGTATAATTTTTTGCTGAATCATTTAGTGCGCAGCTGCTTACCTGCATCTTCCGACTGCAAATCAAGTGAACGTCCCTCAGTTTCAAGTTTGCCACGCATTCTGGAGACAAAGCAAGACGTGACTGCACTCCGGCTAAACATTTTTTAAATCGTTTTCAGTAAATTGGGGTTATTATAGTATGTGGACCTCAGGTGGACGACATGCCAAGGAAGAAAAACGTCCAAAAGCCATTCCAAATGTGCGGGAGACTACAGGCACACGACGAGTCCCATCCTTAGGCTTTTGCACTTCCCTCGTCTTTTCAGACTGCATGTGCTGTTCTAGTCTACCTTTAAGAACTCGAGCGGGATGAATAAATACCGTACCCGAGTAACTCACCTGGTGCAGTTCCTGCACAAGAGATCCCTTGATGATACGGTAGGTAACGTTATGACCCAAGTGGAAGGGCTCTTCGTTAACCGGACTGAAGATTCGCGCGTCGGCGGCAGGTCGACTGGTGCCCTGGTAGGCATGGTACGCCATGAAAGTTTGTCTGAGCACCACCTGCTGGCCGCCTCGAAGCATGACGCCGCTGAGAAGACCCGTCGTGGTGTCCACAAGAACGCGATAGCGCTGAGCACAAACAAGAACGCGTTCGCATGAGTTCATAGCCAGGTCTTCATACAAAGATAGCATGATACGCGAACGGGAAAGTTCTGTTGACGATTAATATAGGTCGAAGGGTTTTACGTACCCTTTAGCTGAGCTAATAATGCGACCATTAAACAAACAAAAATGATGAATGTGCGATGTCCTCTGCCTTCTATAATATAAGGCACCAAGGAACAACAAGAACAACCATCAAACAATACTCAGGGAAAAGACGTGATGACGCCAGTAATCGCAACTGTCGGGTCAATCAGGAATCGGGAAAAGCGTGGGTGGTTGTCCGTCCCCCGGCACTCTAGCTCAAGCGAAAAGGCGTGCTGCTATGGTATAGCGGTTAGCACATCTGACCGGAGATCAGAAGACACAGGTTCGATTCCTGGCATAGGCACTTCCTTACCCTGAGTTGTTCGAATTCGCTATTCTCTGGGCGTTTGAGTCTTACGTGTGTGTGTCGTCCCTAATTGTGGTCTGCCTCGTTCATTTCTCGTTGTTTACGTGGAAGAGCAACCTTATTTGCTTCGAAGATTAAGGCGTAGTTAGGAATAGGATCTTTGGCATTCTATATGACGTGGTGGTGGTGGTTGGCAAATAACAAGGGGAGGTTGAATTCGCGCAAGCGAATTCTGCTACCCCCCAAAAAAGAAAGACGGTAGATCCCAAAGCAGAAAAAAGAAGAAAGGAAACGGTACGATTGCACCACAGAAGGTGCGAGCGCACCGCAAAAGTTCACCGGGGTGAGCGTCTCGACCGCGACCACGCAGGACCGAGCGCGCCGTTCACGTCAAGGATCATAGTAATGACGTTTTGACATACTTCTCCTATTTTTTCTTCTGAATTCATTCCTGTGCTCGTATTGCGATACCCGATGGTCGTACGCGCAGAACTTTTGTTCTTTTAACCGCAATAATACAATGTTCTGCGTTAAGCTCACCTTGTTTCGTATGACCATTAGCTTGCTCTTGGCCTTGTGGCTCTTTGTTGGAAGGGGCGGGACTGTGGTGATGGTGGACGCTTCAGAGCGTGAGAGATGCACGGCTACGGGTCCCAGGGCTTCCAGTTCCACACGGGCAACTGCCTCGTTGGTGCCGGGTACGTTGGGAATCGGCTTCCCGTCAGCTAGGTACGTAAAGCCAGATTTTGCCGGCAAGCGGATGTACAAGGCATAGGAGAAAGACAGGGGATTATAGATGATTAGCCAGCTTTCATCGACGTCCAAGCAGCCACGATCCGTGCCGTTGCAATGGTTGAGTTGCATTTGGCTCACAGAGTTGCCTTCCCACAGGAGGACGCGCAGCGCTTCGTCCATCACCAACTGGAGAGTACATCACATCAGACAGTATTCCGCATGGCACCTGCACCGTCGGCTTTGTATGCGGCATTTCTATGGATAGCAGCGTGGACTCGCAATGCACGTGCATTTAGAGAGTGGTGTTTTTTGCGTTGTGGGGAATCCATAGCATATTGTGCTTTCTCGGCTGCTTCGCACTTGCTGGAAGTCGACTGCGTGGGAGAAGTTACGGAAAACGAACTGGAAGGCACAACGCTTCGTCTGATGCTGAACTACGGATTTGCTCATGATTTATTTGACATCTACTATCTATACCGGTTATACTGTTTAACGAGTGAGTGCTGCACCGGTAGGAGACAGCTTGCGGACATTCGACAGCGTGCACGTTGGGCGACCCAGCTAGGATGAAGAAAATGAACATTTCCCGGAGAACATTCTTGGAGATCAAAATACGCGTGTACTTCGCGTGTTCCTGCGAAGATGGAAGTTTCATTCCCGTCTAACAGTCTTCTACTTTTGTAACGTTATGGATTACGTTCTATATTCTGCGCATTAAATTAATATTGAAGATGATGACGGCAATACAAAAATATGGCGCCGGCGACCCACACGTGGCGTGGGACAGGCTGCTGCGGAGCACTTCAACACTTTGGTTCTTTCAGAGCACTCCAGTAATCTTATTTTCTGTCGTGGTCTTTACACCGAGACAATAACGCAATTAATCTAACGGTACCAACGTAAACTCTCTTCCTATACTTACGGTGCACTGTGCCACTCCGGCTTGTAACCGCGCTTCGTAGTCGGAAAGGAGTTCGCCACGTCCGGTGCCCCTGATGAGGAACACAGTTTGTCAATGTAAGAGGGGCGACACTGGAGGCTCACCTACGTGATTATATTGTGGCTTTGACCAAGGGCCACGGTTCCTCCTGCGTACATACAGAAAGAGAGACAAATTCGTTGTCACCTATTCAGATGCTCAAAAGGTATAGGCTCTGTGAGACAAGGCTCAACTGACATGTTTAGAAGAACAGCGAAATGACATACGGGACTGTTCGAAAACCAGCTTAATCAATCAAGGCGTTTACCAGAAGGGGTCAAGCAAAGTATCTTCGCCGAACGTTACCTTACCACTGCGCAATTCAGTAAAAAAAACAAAAAAAAATAGCTGCATCATATAGCTGCATCAAACATAGCTGCTTGTGTGGTGTGGTGTGCCCTGGCGCGGTGGCCCTGGCCTGTGGCGGTGCCCTGGCCTGTGGTGTGGCGCGGTCCGGTCTGCTCCCCATTACCCCCCCCCCCCCAAAGCAAGATACCCTATCACAGAGTGATGTCAGTTTCACCAATTCGCTTGTGGGCTCCCTCAAAAGAGTTGAGGGATTTCTAGAGCGTATGGCGGTTCAAAGATCATTCGCGCGCGCTACAAATCGCGAAATTTTCTTTGAGTACGAGAGCTACGAAAGTCAAGAAAGCCACGACCACTGTTTGTGTGCAATTTTCTCACAACATATAGGGCTTTGGTCCTCTCTTTGTGGCCAATCATTATTCAATTTGACCACATTACCGCCTGCAATGGGGGGTTGAGTACCGCCCCTGGCGATGGAACTCCACAATCATCATCGTTACTATACAGTTGTTGCTTAACAAAAAAATATGGATGAGCCTTTCACTGCTCGTTTAATTAAGGGCAGAATGAACAAGTTCGGGAAATTGTAGCTTCGTACTCCGCTGCAGTATTCGCATTGTCTACATGCAATTGTTGCACTCTAAGAAAAAATGGTGTGAAAAGGTAGTAACTTCTATAGTTACCACGTAGGTCAACATAGCGTCTGATAAAGGGTGTGAAAGGGGGGTAAAAGCAATTATGAGATATCCAAATTGCTACAAAAAGGCGTACGCCCCCCTTGCTCACCGAATCAGAAGCGTTAACCCTATCATTCGTGGCAGAGAGGAGGTACCAGGTAGAGCTTTGCAACCTTTTAGGCACAACATATGCGACAAATATTACCCCCTATAAAAGGAGTAACTACTCCACCCTTTTTTCTAAGGGTGTGTAAAGAAACTCTTTCTGTGGAAAGAAAATCCGTTAACGAAATTGAGGCATACTCGGCTCCCTGCAATCATTGGGTCAAACGGTATCATAAAGGACTATAAAAATGGCTAGAAAATAAGGTTTCCGATACCTTAAGTTCCTGTGCTCCTGAAAAGTGAGCAACGAAACCTATAATGCAAGTGCCTCTATCATGACACGTACCGGAATGTCCTGCGGTGCATGACCAACATGGCCCTGGAAAGCAGACGTCTGGGGTGGTATTGAGTGCATGTGTAGAGTTACCTATGAAGAAGAGCGAGAGACACGGACACAGTCTTCTGACCGAGACACTCGGTCTTCTTCATGGATCTGCACCATCTAACCCGCACCCTTTCCTTTCATGTGTAGGGTTGCACGCTGTATGACTTTTCGACTTGGGTCGCCTGGATTCATATCGACCGTGTATAGCTTACGATTAATTGTATCGTAATTTTTTCAAGTAGAATGCTGTGCAACTGCCCTTGCCACACGGCAAGGAAAAATGACATTAAGCGCTTAGTGAGCTAAGTTGCGATGTCACTCGTGCGGTACCACACGGACAGTACTTATTGCGTTTGTCCAAATGCCGTTTTCTGCTTACTGAGTTCGCAACAACTGATTCGCCCATGAAATGCCTGCTCTCCCTCCCATTGCTAGCGCAGGGCAACAATTTTAGTATACATAAAACCGCTTTCTACTGTACGACACAATGTGATCTGATAAATTTGAGCTCCACCAAGAATGTTCTGACGAAACGAGTCCCAGGTTGCCAGAATTTTTCATAGGCGACAGCAAAAGAGCTTGGGGTGGCGCCATATCACTTTTTTTTTTTTAGATTCGGTACCTGTTGGCAAATACGTTAACTGACCATGTTATTCCAATACATTAAAACTGCTCCACACGAAGTCCTACTTGATATTATTATATTCCAGCATATTACATTCATTTTCAACATGTTTAACTATATGTTTAGTTTTTTAAGATAGCATAACGTCTATTTTACTTAGCAACTGGGCCACACGGACATCATGGTGTTTAGTGTTATTAAAAATGACGTGTGTCACGAGCTCCATAAATAATTTCGTTGGAGACTCGAATGCCATTAGGCGATAATATCATTTTTGTGCTCACGTTGCTTGGGTGTCACTTTTTGTGTCACTGTAAATCTACGTGTCTCACACTGTGCTTTTCCTTGTTCTTTGTTCTTATTTGTTCATCAAAACTTGTTCTTTCACTTGACGCGGAAGTATAATAAATTTAATTTATTTCTAGTTTTGAAAAGTATGACGTCATGAGGTGCCCAATCCCGCAACGGGTATGGCAACACTGTTCCTTGAAGGTCGATTTCCGTCTCCTCTACACAGCTGCTGGCAGATATCAAACGTGGCACGGAGAGCAGATATGCGCTGCTGCTAGAAGACAGACGCTAGATCTTGTCGTGACGTCGCTTACTCTTGGAAAATCCGAAACTATCAAGTTTTGATGGGTTCTTTCGAAACTTCGTGTGCGCGTTCCACTCCTAGAGTGGAAAACCTCCCCACTTCATCATCACAATATATATGTTGTTGTTGTTGTGTTGTTGTTGTTGTGTTGTTGTTGTTCGTGTGCGCGGAATGTTCGGTAATGGTGTTTATATTTTGTATACAGTGTCTTTGACTGTTTCTGTCAGCGAAAAAATCAGCGCACATCACACAAGCATAGTAAAGCGATGCCAAGATAACGTCCACCTACTACTACTATAGTTATTAGACAGCACCGCTGATGCTGAAAGTCCCTTGGACTTATCACAATAGGAGGTCGACTAGGCATTGAAAAAACAGGTTTCCTTGAAGAGCGAATCTCTCTTTATGAGCGAGCTGTAGACAGCAGACCGAGGGAAGAAAGAACTGCAATAACCTCTATAGAGAACGGCACATGACAGTCATTATAAAGGCACTACGTGCCACCTCCAAGAGGTCTGCAGCACGAAGCCGCACCAGTCTGTATGTAGCTTTCGTGGACATATATCTAAAGAACTGGACAAAATGACGCTTAAGGGCACGAAATAGAGTTTATGCACGTACTAAAGATATAGAAATACATGGGGGGGGGGATATACATTTGGTACAGAAATCTCAGCGTGATCCAAGGTCGGCTCTCTATCCATAAAAAAAGACTGATACCAAGATAAACCAAAACAAATCTTTAGATTACGAGGGCGGAGTGAAGTGTACATGGCATGAAAGGCTGGTGGTCAAATCATAATTGTTTCATGAGGCCTGCCGTCTGGAGGAACCCAAGGAAGCCGAGAAAAGCTCAAGTGGCGCACCACAGACGGGAGCAGCGCACAGGGCCAATTAATACCGGAAGGTCGAAATGTGCGTGTCTCAGAGCAGTCAGGCAGGAATATATGGATGTGTTAGTAGTGCAACAGCTGAATATAGCCGCTGAATATAGCCCCTCATCGCCTTCATGACAGTATGAGGAATGACAAAGAAAGAAACGTACTTAATGCCGTGACGTCCTTGCTGTGCACGAAGCCCAGTACGGAGAGCTGCTTACAGACTTCAAGCTGCGCTCCGGCCCGGCGAATGATGCCTTTCAGCGCTGGGCGGCTGCTGTACATACCCGTGGAGTATGCGGGGCCCTGGGAATGAGGGAACAGATCGTGGCCGTCCATCTCGGGCCACTCCGAATTCGTCTCCAGCAACGCTCGCAAGTAACACGAGGGCGTGGAGTAGAAGGCACGGACCTTGGGCAAACTCCGGTGCTAACGATGAAAGAGAGAAAGGAATCAATATATCTACGTACACCAAGGATCGGCGTAATAACGTTTCCGATGTCCTCGTCCTGTCCTCGAAGTCCTCGAAGTACCAGACTGGTAACAGGCCTGTTACCAGTCTGGGTTACTGTGCTGGGTCTGAGTCACTGTGCGCAAATAAATTTGATTTGTAGCACACAGTTAGCTTTGACTCTTTTGGTATCGGGGATTATTTAGCGGTGTGCTAGTTTGATGCCTTTGTATTTGATCTCCGGTTTTATCAGCGGATTCCAACAACAAGGTTACGCATCTGAGTTCCGAGAGTTTTGCCCTGGGTATAGAACGAAGACGTGTAGACGGGGCCATACTACCTTTGATGCAGATCCAGAAGAATTTGTAAGGGTCAATCCTCCGTTATGTTTTTAGTGAAGATGGCGAAACTCTTAATGATTCCTGTTAACCGCCTGTAGACGATCGCTACAAGATATCTTCCTTTGACGAGTGGGCACGATATGGGATATTAGCGGGCTAATATTTGTGAAAGTACATTTTCACACTTTTTGACAAAATTCGAGTAAAGGTGCGAAAATGGTATCTGAGAAGGCTGTTGGTTTGTGCAGGTGTCTAAAATTTGGCATCAGTCCTAAAAGTAGTATCGAAATGTCTCTTTGAAACGAGTTGAAGTCTAAGGGGAAACTAAAGGCTGATTCACATTACAGTGTTTACGGCTGCGTACAGCGTCTTACGTGTACCTTCGTCCCATCCGTTCCGTTGCAATGATTCGCTGTCAGTAGACGTAACACGCAAGCGCAACCGTAAACGCAGCAACGTGAATCAGCTGAAAGGGACTATCGCATCCGGGACCGTTTGTATGATACCGGTAGCGTAATGTTCGTCACCGCTTCAGAGTCAATTATGCCAAATTTCTCTTCCGAAAATAGCTTACATAAGTAAACGAGTTTTAAAGGTTCGCATTCCATCTGCAGCCAACACGATGATGACGTATGCCAGACCCACGAATGGGAGCGCAGCGCAGGCGAATGTTTCCGAGGTCGTCTGCTCGGCGTTCGCATCGCATCATACTAAGTGAGAAGTCCTCGGTATATACGCTGACTTTCGCTTACCAGTGTGAGTGCAGACGTAACCATGTTACGTGAAACACGGCATTACACTCCTGGCTGTACGAACACGTTCGACGCTAACCAGAAACAACATTCCGCGAGCAGATAACAGAGAAGACGCAGTCCCCTAGCATTTCGCCTAGCCCGCACGCCTGTCGGTCGGTTGCCAAGGCTAACCAAGGGCCAAGGTCCCTCCGGCCGCTCCGTGATTGGTCTTCTCCGCGTCAAAGGGCGCGCAGTGATTGGCCTCGTCCGTGTGACGTTTCCAGAGAGGTAATCCCGGAATGGCCGGAATGCGTCGTCTGCTCTTGCAAGTTTCATATCCAACTGCACAGGAACAACGCTACCAATTCGCGTCGGGTTTTCGGCGTTATTATCAGTGATGAACGCGGAGTAAAACAGCACTACAGTTTCGGAATCGACAGGGACGAATGCGATAGTCCCTTTAAGGTTCTAAGCTACAGGTTGCTGAGTGACGGACCGAAGGATACTCAACAGTTCATCGTCATAGAGCAGGGGTCGGGAACCTTTGCAATCCTAAGGGCCACACTTCACCCAGAATCACACAGGACCGCAGAACGTATTTGAAACCATTTCAAAGTATGCCTAAATTAGCCCGCCGCAATTATTAAGCGGTCGAACAAGCTGAAAATTCCATTTTCGTCCAAGTTCCAAGTTCATCCAAGTTCGCATTTTTCATGGCTCGTTGCATTCACAAAGTTATGGTAGGAGAGTGCAACAAACACCATTTGTTAACTTTACTAAGAACGGGAAAGGCAACACAGAGCGCGCACTTTCTCCTGAGTTGTTCGCTTGCCATGCTGCGCCCTCTGCCCTGCGAGCTCAGTCTTGGATAACCTCTCCTCGAGCACATAACCAACAACTCTCAAGCATTGGAATTTTTGTTGCGCGCTTGGTCCGCGCTGGGCCGTAGCAGCGCAACTGGGCCGCAGGTTTCCGACTCCTGTTATAGAACAACGAGAACAGGCTACCAACCTTTGCGTTCACGTAACGAATTAGGTTGTCGATGTTTTCGTAGCTGTAAGCAGCCACTTGAAAGTCTCCACCCAGGGGCACGAGGATATGGTTCGTCTTGCGAGGCTTCATTTAAGGAGCAATCATTTAGTGATAGAATAAGTGACATGCAGTGCGGTCTTCAGAACTGTTGTATATCGCAAGCTTGAGGATAATGACGGAGATAAGTAAAGGCATGCTGCGCATAATTTGTTTTGCAGCGCCAAGGTTTTTTCTTTTCGCTTTTTTGTCTCAAAACCACACCCTTAAAAATGAACTTCACCACATAGCACGCACCTAGCCAATCATCACCCCGAATGACAACGTTCTCGCCCTAGATTTGTTGAAAACGGGAGGAGGAGCCTATTTTGTGCATTATGCACGGCACAAAATAGGCTCCTCCTCCCGTTTTCATCAAATCAGGGGGCTTAATCGCTTCATCGTCGTTACGATAGTTACAAGCTAACGAGTACCGGGAAATTCAGAAAGGCGGGCGGGAAATTTAAAACGATAGGCACGTGACAGAACACGTGCACGGCGCTCTTCGTGCGATACGTGAAGGCCGTGGTAAACGTCACGCGCAATGTGTCACGTGCCCACCTTTTTGAATTTCCCGCCACTCGTTAGATTGTAAGGAACGTAACGACGATGAAGCGATTAAGCCCCCAGGGGCGAGAACGTTGTCATTTGGGGTGATGATTGGCTAGGTGCGTGCTATGTGGTGAAGTTTATTTCACATAATCTCATCTCATCCTGGCTACAGTCGTGACGCAGTCCACATCCGTGAGGCCAACAAGGGCAAGCCGGTTTACCACCACCACCACCACCACCACCTTATTTCTAAGAGTGCAGAGGCGACAGTAGTCATGCTAGAGAGAGAGAGAGAGACGTAACGGGGAGAGCAGAGGATTCGTAAACAGTGAGACCTCCCGCAACGACCACCACTGTTGTAATGCTAGAACCCCAATGCCGCCCGCCCATGCCGAAAGGAAATGCAGAAGCAGTAACCCCGCCCCCTCCTTTTTTTTTTCTTTGTAAATAGGAACCTTTCTGCACTCTACAAAGAGAACTTCACCGCATAGCACGCTATGCTCCAACCATTACCAAGAATGATATGGTTATCGCTTCTGATTCGAAGAGAGAGGGGGGGCGTACGCCTTTTGTGGCAATTTTCATATATTCAAATTGCCACACAAAGGCGTACGCCCACCTCTCTCTTCGAATCAGAAGCGATAACTATATCATTCGTGGCAATGGTTGGCGCATATAGCGTGCTATGCTGTGAAGTTTTGTTTTTAGAGTGTACTTGAAGTTGACACCGCACTCTTAAAAACGAGCTTCACCGCATAGCACGCTCCCAGCCAACCATCATCTCGAATGATATCGTTATCTGCCCTGATTTGTTGAAAACGGGGGGCGTACGCCTTTTTTGTGACACTTATGCTGTTCATAATTGTCACAAAAAAGGCGTACACCCCCCGTTTTCAACAAATCAGAGACGAGAACGATATCATTCGAGATGATGGTTGGCTGGGAGCGTGCTATGCGGTGAAGTTCATTTTTAAGAGTGCGGATCTCGCACAGTGCCGAAAATAAATCTCTTTGTTATACCGTGCATAGTGGACCCTTCCCTCAAGCTCCGAGTATACAATAATTCTCTTTTAAACATTATGTATATATTACCATATTTTCCGGTGTATAGCGCGCGCGTTATACAATAAAAAAGTGTTCTGGAGAGGTCCTGCGCGTTATCTAACGGTGCGCGTTATACACGGAAACATTTTACTGCACAGTTCCTTTTCAGGTCGGTGACGTACAAATTCTGGCCTCTTCCAGAATGTGCTGTGACTTTCTCCCATATCTCTCTTAGGGTCAGTTGACAAAACCGGCGAAAGGGCACTGAACTTCATAAAAGGTTAATGATGCTTATGAAGGATACTATTCAGAAATCAATTCTGAACGTTCACACTGAAAAAACAGTGAAAGTTCATTTCAGAAGAATGGCGTGATTGAGAAGGGGCGAAAAACGAGGGAGGAGACTGAAGTATACTATGACAGCGACGCTGTTGCATCGGAGTTTAACGGATTTATTTAAATGTGTTTCAAATATAGCATATGAATATATGATACACCTCTTTGGTTTATTGTGTATACTGGTGGTAGTACAGAAGCTTGTAGCACCATTGCGATGCGCGTTATGCACCGGTGCGCGTTATACATACAGAACATTTTTCAAATTCGGCCCATTTTTAGGGGTGCGCGTTATACACTGGAAAATACGGTAGTTAATCAAGAAGATGGAGTGCTCCCTACCTTGGACGTGACGTTTCGAATAAACGTCTCCGCTTTCTTCATTCCGTTGGCCACCTGAACATGAATGGGGCGATTGGCATGATTTTGCTACCCAACGGGGCTGCTGCTGCTTACGGTGAGTTTGTCCTTAGTACAGCCGGGGTCGAAGCAGAAGCCCTCTGGCCAACCGCGTTCCGTGGACACACCGAAGATCTCCCCGGAGTCTCCTGGGCACATTCAGTAACACAATGCATATTTCTGCCACTACAAAAAATTTCTCATTACCGTTCTCGTCTCATAAATATTAAACGTTAAGAAATAATATTCAGTAAAACACTCATAATGGGAAAAGCTGCGGGACAACCACTTCAATAGTCCTTACGGTCACGTTATGCGAATAGTTACGTATCTTCCAGCTTCAGTCAACCATTTTGCAAATACTAACACTCCTGAGGGAAGAAACCTCTGCAAGGACATTCAACAGGATAACATGTCCTTTTTCCCGCCCACACCTGCGCGCCGCCACGCAAAGAATAGACGTCACGGTTGCACACTCTCTATATGCAGATGTTCAACCATCTCTATATGCAAGAATCTTTTTCCAAACAACACAGAATGTCGATAGGTGTAACAACACACCACAAATTTTATTTCAATGCGAGTAATAACTATTCTGCATCTACTATAATGAACGGTTCTTTGACTCGCTACAAGTTTTCAGTTGAAATCTCGGGGATATAATCATAGCGAGCAATATTTATTCTGCTTGAATTCAGGCACAACCAACGTCCTAGATATCGAAACCAGTTCATGACATTCACAGCAAATTTTACGAATGGAATCAAAGCGAGCGATAATTATTCATAACCGCATCATAACCTTTTCCTGAAAGCTACCAATGCAATCCTATAATTCGAAATCAGCATGACGGAAGCAAAGCGAGTAAATATTATTCTACATATACTATCATAATCATTTCTTATACTCACCACAAATTTTACACTATGGGAGGCCTAGTCGTTTTCAATCACCATGTGACACAGAAACATAAAAATTCCTTGTGTAGGGACGGCATTACAGATATTAAAGCACAGTATACATGTAGCCGCACGAAACACGGGCACAAATTTTGATTGAAGAATTGAAGAATATACAGGGTCTTTTTTTTTCGATACAGATTTTTCATAAAAAACTATAAGGGCATAGACATGCTGTTTTTACTTCTATCATCTCTGGGCCGGCGGACGTTTTTGGCCATATGTTGCTCAACCGTCAAATGACTAATTACCTAAAATCGTTAATTAACTTTTTAATTATCAAAGCTATGAAGTTGTCACAATGAACATCTGTTCCTTTCAGTGACTTGATATCGTCGCCGTTTTCAGAACAAAAATCCGTACAGTGGATCGTCCGCAAAAACATTCGTGAAGGAACACCTTTTTTTTAAATTTTGTTCATTGCGCATCTTCGAAGACGCGTCTTTCCTTCACCCCCAATGTGAGAAGGTGAAGGAGCCTCATGGGTCGAAGATGCCGCCACAGTGCCGCCTCATACGTCGAAGATGAGCATTAACTTGCGGAAACAAAACAAAAACACATGTATCGGGTGACGCTATCGGAACTGCCCTTATCTTGGGTTGCATTTCCTGGTTTCTTTTAATCTTTCTTCAGACGCAAGAGGCGACAGCCCAGGCAGCACAATGTACTGAAAGTCGAGTGCAATGGGGGTGGACGGGTAGGTGGAAGGCCTTGAACAGACCGTGGAACTAAAGCACATTGATAAGACACATGCCGTTTTGTCCACCCCTATTGTACTCGACTTTCAGTACATTGTGCTGCTTGGGAGTGTGCTCTTTCACCCTCTCACATTGGGGGTGAAGGAAAGACGGGTCTCCGAAGATGCGGAATGAACAAAATAAAGAAAAAAATGTTGTTCTTTCACGAATTTTTTTCGAACGATCTACCGAACGGATTTTTGTTCTTAAAACGGCTACGATATCAGGTCACCGAAAGGAACAGATGTTCTCATTGGGTCAACTTCGTAGCTTTTATAATTAAAAAGTTCATTAACGATTTTTAGGTAATTAGTCATTTGTCGGTTGTGCAACATATGGCCAAGAACGTCCGCCGGCTCAGAGGTGATCGAAATGAAAACAGCATGTCTATAGCCCTTATAGTTTTTTAACGAAAAATCTGTATCGCCTAAAAAAAGACACCCTGTATAAATCTGGGGTGTATATACCTGTTATCATACAGGATCTACTAAAGCGCCAGTAATGAAGCAGCTCACGCTGGAACATATCACAAGGCATGCAGAAAGGACGCTGATTTTCACGCATGCATCCACCAATACCCCATGGTCTTCTTGCGCGTTTGTCATCCTGGGCTCCTGTGTCCTTGACGTGTGGAGCGCTTATCGCACCAGACGTCTTCTACGGCTGCAGAGCTGTACGCTGTTCTCAATGCGGTCCAGTACACTGCCGACAAAGCAACACCTGTCGACTGGACAATCCTTCCTGATTCCAGGAGCGGCCTTACAGCACTACGCGCATCTGTGGCCTCCACTGGTCTTGTGCTCGTTGCGTACGACATCATCTTATCGTACAATGCCGCTATTGCAAAAGAACACACAATCGAGCTCCAGTGGATCTGCTGTCAGCAAAGTAGAGAGCCACACTGGCATTATGCTGCTGACACAAAAGCACATGATGCTCACCAATGCGGTCCCATGCAAAAGATATATTTCACTTCGGAGGATGCAAAACGTATGTCGCTCGTCATCCAGCGTCATCCATCATCAGTTAGAAGCCACTGGTCCAGTTCCGCAGAGCCGACGTCGCTGCGGCGCAGAATCGTCTTACCGAATCCCTCCGCGGATATCCCGGCCGTTCGAAACTTTGCTTCACAAACTTCGACTCGACGTCGCATTGACCAACGTGTTTCTGTTCAAGATAGAAGCTCGACCTTCGTCATTCTGTGCAACATGTGGTGCGTGTGAAGATTCGGAACATATTATTCTCGAATATGCACACACAGTCGAGTGCTTCATACTTCCCGATTCCAATTGTAGAGATCCCTGGACCGTCTTCATCGCCGACCCTTTGACGTCGTGGAAGTGCTAGGCGCATTATCAACATGATGATCATCAACAGCGTGCACAGCACTCACTCATCATCTTCGTTAAGAGCAGAATAAAGATTTCGTGTTTTTAGACATTTTTTTTTTTTCATTTTTTCCTCTACTAGATCTGGAGTGGACTTGTCCCGCGGTGAGCGGGATCACATCTCCATATTTCTTCTCGTACCGTCATTGTCATCATCATCGTTTATTTAATATCCAAGCACTTTTCTGGAGAGAAAAGTGGCTAAGTAGGTCGTAGAACGACGCCGTACATTACGGCAGAACGTGTGGAACGAGCAATAGATTATGGTGGAAGAGATCCTTCTGTCTTTGTTGATTTTACCAAAGGCTTTGATTGTGGATCGGAACTAGAGAACCTGAGAGGCGCTTGACACGGAAGCCAGGACACTGACGTAATTTCCACACAAAACTACGGGTGACCTATTGTCGAAGGAAATGTGTTGCAAGAACGTCCCTTTCCAGCATTTTCTTGTTACCAGTCAACACCGTACGAGGGGAGCTCCGACTGGGCCGCGACGCATAGAGATTTACCTCATCAGATTCTGTAGTAGTGGCAGCCAGAGCTACCGCCCACTGCGAGTGGAGCAATACACAGGTCAGCTTGCACATGCATGCGCAACAGAAGATAGAGCAGTGTAGGGACTGCTATAACTGCTATACAGGGTGTCCCAGAAAACGTGTCATTGAATTATAATAAAAAAACTACGCCCTAGAATCATGCTACTAGAATCTACTACTACCTACCTACTACCTAGAACCTACTACCTAGAATCATGCGGTCAACGGCATTTGTTCTTATTAGGTTTTTGCCACCTTGTAAAGTTAATGTCATGTACCCCAACTTTAATTATGCAAATATTTGCGAACTGAACTCAGAAATTTGCCAAGGGAAGGTCACTTTTTTACCCCACCAATAGGAAGAGCGTGCCGAATTCACTCCAATTCACGATAATTGACAGTGATATTCACGAGCTATCCCATCGGAAAAAATAGCCGAATATCATGCTTTTCGGAGCACCGGACCATAACGCGCGACGTCTTTTTGAGCGCAATCGCTCGCAGTGCGACGAAAGGAGGTTCCGAAGCCAGCCCAAAGAGTGATAGTAGAAAAAGTAACAGTTCCTAAAATTGGGAGAGGGAAAGCATTATCCCAGCGAAAGTCGGACGTGATAAGCCATGCCTGCGTTATCTCTTTCTGCGATGCCGGGGTGGGCTGGGTTTCCAACCTCCTGACCAGCTCCGGTGGCGCAGCGGTAACGCGTGCGCTTGGAGACTGGGAGGTCCGCGGTTCGAATCCGCGGGCCGGCTGTGCCGTCTGGGGTTTTTCCTGGGTTTCCCTCAGATGTGTAATAGGCGTATGCCGGCACAGTTCCCCTGAAGTCGGCCCATGGACGCAGCTATCCTCCCCCCGAGCGGATTCCGCTCGGTCTTCCACTTCACCCTTTCCTCTCCTCCTCTCCACCACCTTTCCCTTCCCGAGAAACATGCCGCCTAATCAGGCAGGCAGACCTCTCGGGTTCCTCCCAACGACACTCCTCCTCCTCCTCCTCCTCCTCCTCCAACCTCCTTTCGTCGGACTGACAAAGATTGCGCTGAAAAATTCATCGTGCGCTATTCTGAGCGACCTCCGTAGAGCATGATGTTCGGCTATTTTTTCCGATGGGATAGCTCCTGAATATCCCTGTCAATTATCATTAATCTGAGTAAATTAGACACGCTCTTCACATTGGTGGGGTAAAAAAGTGACATTTACTAGGCAAATTTCCGAGTTCAGTTCGCAAAAATTTACATAATTAAACTTACGTTACACGACATTCACATGAGGAGGTGGCAAAAACTCAGTAAGAACAAATGCCGTTGACCGCATGACTCTAGGTGGTGTAGTTTTTTTATTATAATTCAATGACACGTTTTCTGGGACACCCTGTATACTGCAGTGTAGGGACGCTGTTTTGGTGTTCTCCGACTATCATACCTATCCCGTGCCGCACTCAGGATCACTAACATTCCTATCCTCTAGGTACCACAGCTAACGATGTTTAACCTACTAAAAACTAGTCACCGCATCATTGAAGGTGATCTTATTTTGCCTGGGATTACTTTTACAAACCCGGGATGCCGTACGAATGCGGTAACAGAGGGCGCAGTCCTGCGCAATATTAACACGAACTATGACAAACACACACTTGGGGTGCGTTCCGTGCACGAATTCAACTGCCTGCCCCTGAAATTAAATACGTCATATATTTATTATGGCTTAAAAGCAGAAGTGTTTCACATACTGTGTGTTTCACGAAAATACCCCGGCTGAATAATTCGTGAACAGGTGGCGCTGACCAAGAAATTTTGTTTTGGTGGAGATCCTTGGGACAGCGGCCATGAACTGAGTAGTGAGCGGCTTCATTTGCATACGCTCACTAATTAGATAAACATCCTAACTTTTACTTCGCACGCTTACGGAACCTCTGTTTTACGCATCGGGACCTTCAGCAAAAAATATTGCGAGAAAAAAAAAAACGCATCGACACTTAGTGATTTTTGAGTAATTAATCGGTTTCGGTTTACATATTTCTTGCGCGAAGCAGTGCACCAATGCGCTCTTTGGATCAATTATCCGGCTGTCAATTTCGTGTTCATCCACCTGGTTGACACAGGGGGGTGACGGCAGATTAGGAACAGCCGCAAGAGATGCTTTGATATTCCTTCTCTAAGCGACTGGGATACAGCCAGGGATGGGCAGTAATAGTAATACTTTGTATTATAATACTATTACTGTAATACTTTTGAGTATTTGTATTATGTATTATAATACTCATTTTTGAAATGTATTTGTATCTGTATTATAATACACAAAACGAGGTATTACATGTATTATAATACTTTTGAAGGCGTAATACTTTCCCAGAGGTCGTAAGTTCGACCTGCAAAGTGTCACCCGTGCACTTTATCAGTAATTTTTTGGGTCCCACAAACATTTGAACAGGAACAAGGCTCCTATTACAGTGTTCCCCTGCCCCAAATTATCCCAAAGCAAGTGACTTTGGGGCCAGAGGTTACTGGAGGTTTCCTCGCATTCCTTCTACTTCAGAATCCGTAAGGATGAGTCATACCAGTACAAGCCATTTGTCTTATGAAAGAGTGCGTCCAGTGCAGCCAGTCACCCCTGTACGTGGTTGCACTATGGGCAGTCACAGGTTTTTGAACGGCCCACATTTTATCGTCCAGAGTGAATGAAATCAGGGCTCTGCCACAGTGAGAGCAAGTTGTTCACTGCGATCGAATTGATCAGCGCTATCTGATCTTATTCGGAAAGATCAGGCCATGTGCAAAAATGTAAGCGTGAATAAAACGTCATTGGAGAATGATTGTCTCGATAAGTAATGGGCATATATCTAAGTAATTCTCCTGTTCTTTCCCTTTTTTCTTCCCAAGTTAGGTATATTACAAGCGTATTACAAGTATTACCCGTGTAATACACAGAAGTATTAGTATTATGTATTATAATACTCATTTTTGAAATGTATTTGTATCTGTATTATAATACCGATTTCTAGGAAGTATTATGTATTAGTATTATAATACAAAATATGAGTATTACTGCCCATCCCTGGATACAGCACAGCCGGTTCTGTCGTTCCGTAGGTGAGACAGCGTGGTGTTATCATGGATGATGACGAATTCTCCGCGAACGCTGTGAACTAGTCGGTACACTCTTAAAAATTAACTACACCACATAGCACACTCCTAGTCAACCATCATCCTGAATAACAACGTTCTCGCCCGGTTTGTTGGACAGGAGAAACGGAGCCTTTCGTTTTGCCCTTATGTACGGCATCTTTGGTACTAAAAAAAAAAAAAAAAAGAAAGGCATACGCCTCTCATACTTATCAAATCCGAGGAGAGTACGTTTAAGAGTACTATCAAGGAGAGTACGTTGTCATTCGGGATGATGGTTGGCCAGGATCGTGCTATGTGGTGAAGTTCATTTTAAGAGTGTAGAGAAGGAGAGGGAACACCAAAGTTCCCTTCAAAGCAAAGTGTCTTCTGCGGTCTTGCGGCTGTTCCTTATCTTCCGTCAACCCGGTGTGTCAACCAGGTGAACGAACAGGAAATTGACATCCGGATAGCTGATCCAAAGAGCGAATTGGTGCACTGCTCCGCGCAAGAAATATGTAAACCGAAACCAATTGGTCGATATCCCAAGGATCTCTACCAAAAAGAAATTTCTTCGATAGTGCCACCTGTTCACGAATTATTCATCCGGGGGATTTTCGTGCAAATCCCTGTATGCTTTCCAAAGCTCCAAGATTTATGATCACACTTGTCTCGCGGCGTAAAGCCCCGAATTATTATCTTCAAGATGTTGTTGTTCCCTTTCTATGCATTACTTGTAGATAAGTTGATGAGTAGTCATTGTAGTTGCTTTGAAGATGCCTTTTCTTTTTTGGTTGACTATTACGGTCCCATCAAGCAGCAATGACGCCCTCGTGCCTTCTGAAGTGAATTTGTCGTTGTAGTATACGCAAAGCTGTCATACTTGCCGACACTGAGTATAGAAGAAAATAAAAATAAATAAAATGGCTGTACAGGCGTCAAAACGCTTAAAGCTAGTGCGGGAGCGCATGGCCTGTTTGCATGTCGGCGTCGCCTTGCATCGATCCTGAGGTGGAGACTCTAGAGCCATGGTACACGAGCACCTCCCCTCGACGAGATGAGCTCGGACGAATTGGCGTAGTAGGAATACAATAAACTAGATCTAGAAAGAAAAATATGGAAACGTAGGTCGCACAGCATGCTGCGACCAATTGTTTCATGACGCTTGATGTGTGAAAGAACTGAATGATTTGAAAGATTACTTCAGCAGCTTTCGCTGCATCAGTGATAGCCCGAAAAGAGCCACCTTCAATGTCGGGTGTATTGGCCGCGGAAGAGGATTCGAGAGCAGTTCTGTAACTCTCCCAGTTGGTCCGCTTGGTGCAGTGACTAGCGTGGGGGCGGCGGACGCCACGGATGTTAAGAAGTGTTGGCAGGTGATCACTCCCGAGCGTGTCTGCGTCAAGGCACCAGGTGAAACGATACGCTACCGGTGCGGACATGGCTGTAAGACCCAGAAACGATGAAAGTAGTGCGCCTTGGGTAAATCTAGGGGAGTCATGATTGAGAAGCCTAAGATCCCGTTCTTGAAACGAGGCAGCAAGCCTCTCTCCTCTCCTATCCGAGCGTGTGCTGCCCCAGATGACGTTATGGGCATTGAAGTCCCCAGAGACGGGATACGGAGAGGGAATGCTGTCCAGTAGGACGGCCACACTCTTAAAAATGCACTTCACTACATAGCACGCTCCTAGCCAATAATTTCGCTCCTAGCCTCATCCCGAGTGACATTGTTCCCTTCCTTGATTTGTTGAAAACGGGAGGCGTCCGCGTCGTTTTTGTGACACTTATGCAGAAATGTTAATTGTCACAAAAAGGCGTACGCCTCCCGTTTTCAACAAATCATGCCGGAGAACGATGTCACTCGGGATGATGGTTGGCTTGGAGCGTGCTATGTGGTGAAGTTCATTTTTAAGAGTGCAGATCATCAACATTATAATTAGTTGCCGGCGGGATGATAGGCGCTACGCATTAATTTCGTGCATTCGGAATAGCATTGCTGCCGTCTGTACTGTGATAACACTATGCCGTATGTAGCCACTTGCAGGTGGAGCTGCGACGCACTATCGTTGCTTCCATCAACCGCAATTGCGAAGGCGCGTCGTCTCAGGCTCTCCAACATTGCATTTTGCGCGGCCGGAGCCGTTTCACCGATGATGCCACTGGTCTTCGTCCGTTGGCTCCTGTAGAGTTTCGCTTCGTAACATTTTGAGAACATCTTCGGAACAGCGGCCACGTGTGGTCGCTTACGCTCTGCGGCTGGTTGTACTGAAACTTCAACTCAGAAAATCCGTGCAAAGGCACTTACTTGGTACGTATGACGTATGGTATGGTACGTGCAGGTATTTCATCTGTTTGGTTAGCGCCATCAGAGGAGACGAAAATACTTTACGAGATTGACTGCTGATAGGACAATAGCGCGTCTTCTCGAGAACCACGGACACAATGAAGCGACAAGCCCTTTCACCACGAACATAATGAAGCACGCGATCTGCCGCAACCACCAGCCATCGATTGTCATGTCACGCAGCACGTGTTACGGGTTCTCTAATCCTTCAGGAATACGCTTGCCCAGCTTTTAAAGGAAAACGAGAGAAAAAAAGCTCGAGGCCCCAATTTTTCGGGAGATTGGAGGACACATCCGTACAATCGTGAGACTGAACGAAATTCGTGAGTCTCCCGGGAGACTTGGCAGGTATGTCACTATCACATTTAAAATTCAAAGCACGACCACACAAGATAAGCTGTGATGTGCTCGGAGAGATACAAGTACTACCACACCAGATGGAGGCTGGAGCAAATCACGCGATAGCTTAGCCAGCTGTCATTGGCATAGCACGGCGTTTCGGGCCTTCGAAACTCAGGGTCACAATGATCTCATAAGACGTGAGTTCGGGCCCTGCTACGTACTCACGTCTTATCAGAGATGATTGTGATTTTGAGTTTCGAGGGCCCGAAACGCCGAGTCATGCTCATTGGTGAAGGCAGGGGGGATCAAGGATTCTTATGAGGTGTGTGTGTGGGGGGGGGGGGGGGGGGGGGGGACGTCCTGCCTTGGAAAGCATGCTATTATACTACCAAGGTCAATTGGTACGCTATGTAACGACTGAAATATTGAGGAGGGTCAGGACATCCAGACCCTCCTCCCCCTAAAATCCGCCCCTGGGTGAAAGCCTCTTCTCACTTCCGGTGGAGTTGCGGCGCCGCGCGCTTTGTTTCCCCCCACCTCTCTTTTTTTTCTTTTAGGTTCCCTTTTTCCTACCGGACCTTCTGCGAAAATCTGCACGTGCGTGCGCCGACGCCGGCACGAGCGGATCGCGTGCAAAAACGTGCCGCGTGGGTCGGGCTCTCAACACGTTGTAGCGCGTGTTCGAGCGCGCGTTTTGAAATAGTTCTAACGCAGGAGAGCGACGGTTTTAAGTAAACTAACATCCCACAAACGAGCAGAAGATTGTAAAACATACAGTCGAAACCTCTGCACAAAGAAGGTTCACACGGAGTTGAAAACTTATATCCGGCGCTGAATGCACAACCAGTCCGACGACACTATACTATACCATATAAAGCATATCTAGGAAAAATGTAAATGCGTGGTAATGCACTCTTAGATGGACTAAATTAGATATCTGTTGTTCCTACTCGTGGTTGGAACCTCATAAAGCCTAGTATGGGCCACCGTTCTTACGCCTTGTCATTTTGCATCCGGTTCACAGAGGACCATACGAAGGTTGACGGACAATTTTTTGCGTCCTCATCATATTCTAAACGTCCTCTCAAATAGTAAACAAAAATATCAGAATAATTTCGCTTGCAAGGAATGTTCCCTACCGAGAGTAGAGTCCGCCTTCCAGAGGAACTTGTATCCTGGCGGGGACATGCGTCCCAGGAATATCCCATTGAGGCCAGTCTGCGCGAAGAGCGAAGCCATTTCCACTGAGTGACCCCAAGGATCCAGTTGCCAAGCGACGCGTGGCCTGGCGCAATCGCCCAGGTGGTCTTCCAGCCATTGGAGCCCCAGCGTGAGCTGATCTACGAAAGAGGTGTAGTGGACGGCGGCTTCGTCGGTTTGCGTCCATCCACCGCCCACTGGTTCCACACGGCCTGAGTCTACCAGGAGCCGAAGCCGGGAGCGGGAGCTCACATTCTGGTCCTCCCACCAACGGGACAGGAGAGAGACCTGTCTCGCATAACAAAAACAAAAATGTCAACGACGTCTTGCATGCTATATTATTCACTTGTACATATGGTAGACGTACGTACGGGACATTTCGTGCATGATGAACGACCACCCATCGAGACAGAACTAAAGATGCAACGATCAAAGGAAATTTTCAGAAATAGGGCCCTGACATATTGTATTTCTGGTGGTGATGCATAACAGTAAGTCTTTGATCGTATAGTTCGTAAGTCCTAATCGGAAAGACCCAAACTGGTTACCTGGAGCGGTCTGCCTTCCCGCCCAACCTTCCCCTACCTAACACCTCCCAAGTCCAGCACCTCTGAGAGCAGGAGGGTGGGAGAGGTAGCTGTGGTGCGCGCCGCGCTGCAGCCGCCGACAAAGAGGCAAGCAGGATTCTTCCGGTTCACGCTGGTATCGGATTAAACCGTTTGTAAGCTGACCTCACCCAGATTGGTAGTCCTGTCTCAGCTACCACCACACGGATACTTATTTAACTGCTCATGCTTTATGTGCAATTCTTCGGCCCCCTTCTTAATTGGTTGACTTCAAAATTAATAGACGCGTATCCTATCCTAGGCTCTTGCCAAGAGCCCTCAAATAGCAAAACCACCGCAGGTCTATACCACTTTAAGTAGCGTAATGACGCTAGCATACATCGGTGCGAGATGGGCCCAGGTGTCGTGTCGGAGGATACATCTATTTCGGAGTCATCTGCAACGTGGACTATAATACCCACGGAAAGCTAGAGACACGTGCCATGTAGAAGGGGGTCAATGCCTCTCATCTCTGCAGCAATGCGTGGTGTCCTGCCATTGGTCTCCTCAAACGATCTTCCGCGCTGATCGAGCTTGAGGAGACCAGTGGGGAGACCGCTGCACATTGCCACGTGAGCACATAAGATGGAAAACATATTTTGCGGTTTCGTTAGCGCGGAAATTACGAACGACGGAACAGACGACTCACGTTCCTTTTGTGTTGTTGTGAAGATAACGATCATTGTCTTGACAACAACACAAAAGGAACGTGAGTATATCGATACGGAAAGAAATCTTCCATTCCGAGAGGAGAACACACTTTAATGTCCTTTGTGATTCCAGATAAATGTAAGAGCACGGTTGTTTGGTAATGGTACTGTGATGTTACACGTATGTCCGGGCGGTGTGGCGACATGTTGATCGTGCCGCAGGGCAGGACTGCAGATAATTTGGACCACCTGGGGTTCTTTTGACGTGCGCCGGAAGTCTACGACACACGGTGCTGGAAACAATGTTTACCTCCCCCACATTGCTACCGTCCTCGGCCGGGATCGAACCCGCGATCTTGAGTTCAGCAAGCCAGCACGTATCCGACTGAGCTACCGAGGGCGAAGGTTGTTTGCATCAATGTGAAACCTGCTTTCCGTGTTTTACAGAAAAAGGGTCAATAGACGCGTAGAGAGAGTGCCCACGGCGAATACTAAAACTAACGCCTCTGTGACGTCACGGCAGTTTGTGGTGGTAGTGCTGACAGAGCTCGTCGTTGTCGGCCTCACAGAGGTCGGCAACGCCCTGGGGGGAATGTTTGTCCTGGACTGCCTTCTACGGGAACTGCGTAGCGACTGAGGAAAACCCAGGAGAAACCTCAGACAGCGCAGCCGGCACCGGGATTCGAACGCGGGTGCCTCCCAGTCTCGACGTGACATGGCCAGCGCGCTAACCACTGAGCCACGCGAGGTGGTATCGCCCACTGATGGCCACTAGTTAACTACATGTAGTTAAACTACTAGTTATTGTTTTAGATTAGATTGTAGATTAGACTTAGATGGTAGTTAAAAAGTAGTTATTGACTACTTACAGAAATGTAGCGGCAACTACTAGTTAAACTACTATTTCGAGTAGTTAGCTACAGTAGTTAGGTTACTGCAGGCGCCAACTACTTCCGATTTTGCCGCAAGCTTTATGACACGACTGTGCTTCCGGCTTTTACCTGAGATACTTGTTTGATGAGAATGGAAGTGCAGAACAATTGTGCCGTGCATGTGCACTAAGTCTTCACTTTTAATGCTTGTCCAGTGAGGCCTCATTCGTTGTGAAATAATTCTGTTTCTTAGTTTATCACGTAGGCGCAGGAAGAATCCCACCGCAAGCTTTGTACTGGACGATCGTAGCGGCCTGCGTAATACCTTAGTTACCATCCTCGTGTGCATATAACCGCATAGAATGGCTACGTGATCGATCATCGTGGCTAAGTGAAAATATTTTATGGTCCACACTGGCGCAATCGGCAGCCATCACAATATTTGTGCGTGGCGCATTGATCTGTGACGAAGGAGCGCATGAGTGTAAATCTCGTACATGGTCCGTCGTATGTTGTACGTACATTTATAGCGGAAGCTTTCACTCCATAGAAAATATTTCCGCAACAAGCTCTTTTGTCAGCGCATAATATACAAAGGACAGGCAGTGGATTTTACGGCAGTATGTGAATTAAGCGACGTAGGCACAAGAGTATATTTTAAATATTATCACTGCTTGTGATTCATATTTAGGTGTCCAACAACACTACGAGGGGTTGGTGTTGATGGACAGCGTTAAGTAGTTATAGATGTAGTTAAAATACATTGCAATAGCTTTAACTACTCCACTGAAAAGTAGTTGAACTACTAGCTAAACTTCTCCATCGCAAAGTAGTTAGTATTTATAGTTAAACTACTGTAGAAGTAGTTAGTGGCCATCACTGGTATCTCCAACAGTGAGGTGGTCTCACGAGAGGCCACGTGCTTACGAGAACCAATAGCAATGAACGAAACTCTCTCTCCTCTGACGTCGGAGCTTGACGCCCAAGTTTTTTTCGCTGGTTTCAGTGGTTTGCATTTCGCTAAATACGAGACGTCCAAAGGGCTCGTACTGCACGAAGAACAACAGTAACAACGACAATTATTTTTTTTCCTTCGCTGCGCGCCTCATTTAAGACTGCACCAAGTACATTAAGTACAGAGACCATTGCCGTATCAAGTTCGCTGACCCACCTGGATAACCGCATTTTCAGCGCCGAAGAAGTTCACAGTAAATTTTTTTACGCCCTTCCCGGTATGAAAAGGGTGTACTATGTGGACACACCCGAATTACACTTATACTACACTCAACTAAGCACCCGTGTGGGTGTACAACGGGTGTAATGTACCAATACACCCCGATCACACTTATGTTACACAACATGCTAAATTCTGGAACCCTCATATCAGTGCAATAGGGGTGTATGCCGCACAATGCTCAAAGCTCCTTTAGTTTTCTTTTTCATTGTGATAATCTTTGCAATATATACATATATATATATATATAACTTCTTATGTATGTGTATGGATAACCTGGTACATACAGATGGATGCGAGAAGATATAGACCATAAGTAACGGAGAGACTTGGGAAGCCATATAAGGATGAACAACAATTGCTACTTTTATTGCACTAGCAAAATTAAATGGGAATTATGGGAATTACTAGAAACAGATTTACAGTCGTATTGCCAACTGTAGGACATCTGTAGTCAAAATTAGGGGTCGACGTTTTGGCAGTCAGCGCTGCCTTTAGCAGGACTAAACTTGAAAATTGATGACGAGGGCTTGACCCCCTGGCTGGAAGGTTTACAGGCGCGGGTGACATTGAAATTAAAAATACATATGTGTATGTAATTAAAGGGCTGATTAGTGTGAGTGATTGTGAAATTAATATACGAAAAGAAAAAGTAGAAAGAACCAAAGATTACGAACAGTTAGGAACAAACAAGGGAAGTTCGACAGCAGCAGCCTTCAACTGGGCTTGCAAATGTCGAAGGCAGGCTACTGTTGAAGTGTCGACTTGGTTAAAGCGCAAGGACTTGGCTTAGCTAGCAAAGCCTTTCTAAGCTCTTGTAGTGCACAGCTAGCTAAACTCGAACCCAGTTCCCGTGGCATAGGGGTTAAGATCATCGCTTTCCACGCCGGTAACACGGGTTCGAATCCTGTCACCGTCTGGGTTTTCCGAAGACTTTCCCAACGAATGTCAGTTCCCCCGCAAGTCGGCTCAGGACGCACACTAACCCCCCTGCTCCCCACTCCTTCCTGCTGTCCTCTCTCCATCTGTCCACGCCTGTACACCACTCATGGCCACAGTTGCTTCGCAGTGTTAACACGAAAATAAAAAAAAAAGCTATAAGTGTCTAGATAGTTAAGATGGTCACACTTGCAAATGCAGGTTGCACTGCATCAGTGGAACTAGTGTTCCGTGAATTTTGTGAGCAAGCCTTCTTTTTTCGTTTTTGGGGTCAATACACCCAATAAACACCCTTGTTTTGGGTGTAACATGTGACACCCCTGTTACACCCCTTATTGAGGTGTAGCATTTACACCCTTAAGGGTGTGAGTTATCTAACACTCATTTTACACTCATAGGGGCGTAAATAAATTTACTGTGTTCTTGGTTGCTGCCATGTGGGTTGTGCAATTTTGTGCAATTTTAGAAATCATGTGACCTTCTCGACATCTCTGAAATATCTGTGCTGCTCGGCTACTGCCCTAAGGACAGCGTACACTGTCGTGTTCGGCTGATATCGGCAGATAAACGATGGCCCCTGGCAACTGTGGGATATTGCGCAACACAGTGTAGCACGCGCTCAACGCGTCAGTCGCGCACAGACTCCCATAGTGGAAGCTATGCTCCTATGTACTTTGATGTAATCTAAATTAAACAGTTGGCAAATATAACGAATGGCGACGAGGATGGGATTTCTTACACCAATGGGATCTCCCACATCGATGGAATCATCGACTGATCGCATGTGTCTTATGACGTAGAATCATCGATATGCCAACTGTGAGTACAGGAATTTGCTACTAAAATTAGTGCACCCCTTGTCAGAAGACTTGATGCCTTCGATGAAAACATCGAAAGCTGGACCTCGTACGTTGAACGTGTAGAGGGGTATTTCGTCCTCAACAACCTTCAAGAATACAAAGTGGCAGCGCTTATAACCAGCATGGGAGCGAAAACATATGACACTCTCCGCAAATTGACGTGCCCAAAGAAGCCTTCGGAGTTAAAGTTCAACGAGATAAAAAAATACCTCACGGACTATTTCTCTCCGACGCCGTTGGAAATGTCAGAGCGGCATCGTTTCTACAATCGTGTTCAAGGACAGTCCGAATCAGCAAGTGAGTGTTTGGTTGAGCTACGTAAACTCTCAAACCATTGCAATTTTGGCACCTTCCTTGATGAAGCCCTTAGAGAAAATTTGATTGTGGCCTGCGAAACACCTCTGTTCAACAGCGCATGCTCACCATGAAGGATTTGACATGGACAAAGGCGCTTCACGAAGCGGTGTCATGTGAGCTCGCAGCCAAAGGTGTGGATGAACTACATCCCAAAAGAGAAAGTATAGACGGAGCCACGTCTAGTGTTTCGAAAGTTCGAGACGAGGAAAAGAAGTGCTTCCGCTGCAATAAGAAGGGTCATGTTCCTTCGAAATGCTGATACCTCGACGCTGTATGCCTCCACTGCAACAAGAAGGGTCACATACGTCCCGCCTGCAGAAATCTTGCAGTAAACAAGTCGTCCACTGAAGCTAAAACGAAGAAAACTAAAAAGAAGGACACTACAAATGCTTCAAAGGCTGAAAATGTTGGAATCATTCGCCAGGGATGTTGACTCAGAGCTACTTGCGCACATTACTGGTGGTGGATGCGAGCCCATTTGGTTAAAACCAGAAATTGAGGGTCATGTAATTCCAATGGAAATGGACACAGGGTCAAAGTATACTATTGTACCTCAAGCTGTCTACTCGAAGCATTTCAGCCACATTCCACTGGAACCTACCTCCATGAAATTTCGAACTGTGACAAGTGAATGCTTCTTACCTGATGGCGTAGCCACATTTCAAGTAAAATTTCGAGAGAAATGTTCAAGGCTCCAACTCTATGTTGCAAGAACCCCACTACCAGCACTGTTTGGCCGAGAATGGATTCAAGAATTCAAGTTGCAAGTGTTCAAGGAACAAATGGAATCTTCAAGACGTCGACTGCAACGAAAGCTTCTCAAGAAGAAGTCAAAAATAAGCTGAACCAGGTTCTAGAAACTCACAAGGTCGTATTTGACGACTCCATCGGGAAGTTGAATGAAATCAAGGCAACCTTAAACCTGAAGGAAAATGTTCAGCCCAAGTTCCTTCGTGCTCGTCAAGTCCCATACGCACTCAAGGAAAAAGACCGAATTGGACCGACTAGAATCGGAAGGTATTCTGACCAAAGTCAACGTCAGTGAATGGGCTACTCCCATAGTTCCTGTAGTAAAGCCCAATGGGACAGTCAGGATATGAGGAGATTTCAAGAGCACCATCAATCAACACTTAGTCGTGGATCAGTATCCTCTACCAATGGTTGAGGACATTTTCGCGAAATTATCTGGTGGTCAGAAATATAAAAAAATTTACCTCCGGCAAGCATTCCTTCAAATGGAAGTGGATGAGAAGTCCAAGCATTTGCTAACTATCAATACAGAAAAGGGACTCTTCCGGTATAACAGGATGGTATTTGGTATTGCTCCCGCACCTGCGATCTGGCAACGCACCATCGAACAAGTTCTACAGGGTGTTCCTATGACACATGCAACGCAAGACGACGTATTAGTGAGTGGTACTACTAAAGAGGATCATCTTGAAAATCTTTCGGAAGTCCTCAAGCGCCTGGAATCGTTTGGACTAAAAGCAAACCTGCAGAAGTGCTCCTTCTTCCAGGACAGCATTGTGTACTGCGGATACAAGATCAGCAGCGAAGGTTTACACAAGACCCAAGACAAGATCCGTGCTGTACTTGAAGCTCCAGCACCGCAAAACGTCAGTCAGCTGCGTCCCTTTCTTGGGCTATAGTCAACTACTACGGAAAATTTATTCCGGACAGCGCAAACCTTTTGCGACCTTTGCACGCACTTTTGGAAAAATCTGCGAAGTGCATGGAAGTGGACAAAAGACTGCAAAGTAGCCTTCCAAAAAGCTAAATAAATTATTGCGTCTGACACAGTCCTTGTCCACTACAATCCGCAGCTACCAGTCCGTCTCGCTTGTGATGCCGGACCACATGGTCTCGGCGTAGTTCTTTCTCACAAAATGCCTGATGGGACGGAAAGGCCAATCGCATTTTCCTCGAGAACCCTTAAAACGGCAGAAAAGAACTACTCACGACAAAGAGGCCCTAGCCATTGTCTGGGGAGTACAGAAGTCCTACGCTTATTTATATGGCAGACATTTCAGACTTACAACGGACCATCAACCGTTGACGCAGATCTTCTCGCCAATGAAGGGTATACCTGCAATGCAAGCAGCACGTCTCCAACGCTATGCTCTCTTTCTTTCCGGTATGGACCTCGATAAGAGGTCGGAAGACAAGGGCAATGCTGACAGTTTGTCACGCTTACCTCTACCGGGTGTTACACCGGAGGGCCCAGATGAAGCTGAGCTTTACCATTTAAGCCAATTTGAGCAACTTCCTGTTACTCATTCACAACTGCGAGACGCAACCCGACGAGATATTACTCTGTCCAAGATATATTGGAATGTCATGAATGGCTGGGACAGTTCTAACTCGGACGAAGATCCTGTGCTTTACATCCGGCGCAAAGATGAACAATCTGTGCAACAAGGAGTTCTAACATGGGGCACTCGCACCGTTATTCCCGCGAAACTCGTACAGTCAATTATTGACGAGCTTCACCATGGTCACATGGGAATCGTTAAAATGAAAGCTTTGACACGATCCTACGTATGGTGGCCAAACATCGATCGTGACATCGAAGCTGTTGCAAAGAATTGCGAAGGTTGTCTGAAAAACCAAAATGAGCCACCAAAGGCTCCATATCATCCGTGGGAAATTCCTAACGGACCATGGAAACAAGTCCCCTTGGACTTCGCCGGGCCATTCCAAGGTAAAATGTTCCTAGTACTTGTAGACGCCTTCTCCAAATGGCCTGAAGTGATCGTCATGAGCTCTACTACTGCTTATCACACTGTAGATGTCCTACGGACGATCTTTGACGAAGGCATACCTTGAGCTTGAGGGAACGATAACACACGAAGAAGTAGACAAGACGATCTTTGCCAGAAACGGCGTACCCGAACGTATCGTCACTGACAATGAACCACAGTTCAAATCAAGCGTGTTCATGGAGTTCATGAGGAACAATGGAATTCAACATTCCTTGACAGCGCCATACCACCCAGCAACCAATGGACTTGCTGAGCGTTTTGTCCAGACACTCAAATCAAGCCTGAAATTTATTCAGGGGGAAGGGAGTACCCACGAGAATCTCGCAAAGTTCCTTATTGCATATCGCACTTGCCCAGTGCCGCCAGCCAGTGTGCCAGTGTGCCGCCTCAGCGGCGGTGAATCGCCCACCCCATCACCATCCAATGTATGTGTGTGTGTGTGTTGCCCCTACACAACGACTGGAGAAACTTCATCTAAACTATTCCTGGGACGCGAAATTCGCACCCGCCTGTCACTTATCAGGACAAGTGTTCAAGACATTATACGAGCCAAGCAAGATAAATTGTGCGAGCGGAACCATGGAAGAGAACGTTTCTTTGAACCGGGACAAAATGTTTCTGTTCGTGGCTACAGAGGAACTGATAAGTGGACCACTGGTCTTGCCCTCAGACGACACGTTCCATTGAGTAAAGGTAGGTTACAAAATCTGGCGCCGTTACATCGACCAGCTGAAACCGAGTGCCTGCGAACGCCAAAATGCCCGAGAAGAAAACCGCAGACCAACTTCAAATGACTCTGCTGCTCCAAAGCTCATGGTAGCAGATCGACCACACCAACCAGAAGCAGAAGTTACTCCTCCGAGCGAGTTGCACACGACTCCTGAAATCTAGGAAATGGGAATGCACAGGTCGCAAAGACGCCCCGTCCCCAACGAAAAAGAAGACCTCCGGCTGATTGTGGGACTAGACTAAAGAATTTGGCGGGGAGGAGATGTCGTGTTCGGCTGATATCGGCAGATAAACGATCGCCCCTGGCAACTGTGGGATATTGCGCAACACAGTGTAGCACGCGCTCAACGCGTCAGTCGCGCACAGACTCCCATTGTGGAAACTATGCTCCTATGTACTCTGATGTAATCTCAATTAAACAGTTGGCAAATATATCATATACTGTGCAGTGTGTACCCTGTGTGCAGTGTGTCACAGGGCAACCAGTTGTTGTGCGAGTTTGTGTAAACATATTTCGGTTGTCCTTTTTTGCGAGTTAATTTAGACAAGAGTTAGAACGGGCACTTGCTTGGCTGGCCATGACAACTCGGGGATTCCAGAAATTACTGCCTCCAGATGTTTTGTAAGACGCGTTGTAGGGACAGTCCAAGTAAAGAAACCGGACACTTCGACGCAACTACGTGTGCGTACTCCGGGTTGTTCTCGACCCCCTGTGGCGAGGCCAGGCATGGCATTTTTGGGTCGGTCGCACCGTTTACGGTAACTCGATGCCACATGTTTTTCGTCCAGTCTTTTGGCCCCCAGATCCTGGGAATTGTCTTCAGACTTTGACATTTGGAAAGTGAAAAGTACATTATCGTTTTTTTTTTTATGTTAAGCGGCCAATCGTGTTGGGTGGCAGGGGCGTGGTGACCCTTTTTCCCGCCCAAGAAAGGAGGGATACCCCGTGAAATAAGTTTTGGAAGCCCCGTTTAACGGGGTTATATAAGAAGATAGTTGGAAGAAATTGGGAGAGTCCGGTAGTCGATTTGGGAAGGAGAAGAAAGACAACGCGAACGGGGTAGCAGCGGTTTTTCCCGCCGGGGAAGTTTGGGAAGAGCGGCGGCGACACTAGTTTCTGTTTCAAGTAGCGGTATCGGCGATCGGTTTGTAGTATCGAATGCAGGTTGCTGCATAGAAAGTGGTTGATTGATGTGAAGTGTGCAAGAGTTGTGTGCCACGGTGTGACGTCGAGGGAAACGCAGAAGACAAGCCGCCGCAACAAGAAGACGTCTCAGGCTCTTCGAAGTTTCTTCGGACTTCCCCACCCCTATACAGCTAAGTGATTTCTATGAGACTGGCGTAGTGCATTTTGTCGAGCAGTCTGAGTTTTGATTGTGAATGTAAGAAGCCGGGATACATTTTGTGCATTTTGGTTGGTGCCTGGGTGACGAGTGTGATTTTAGGTTCATCGAGCAGAGAGTATCGTTGGGAAAGTTTGTAGGATCGCAGAGGTGGAATGTTTTAGCGTGTGATATACCTTCATTTCTGTGTTTGTCGTGAAGTACTCAGTAAAAGTGCAAGTTTCATTGTTTGTTGAAAATGAGTCCGGGCTCATTACCGCACTGGCCACACTCCCTCCACTAGCCGGGTCCGAATCTATACATTGATCACGTGTGTACCTAGGTTTCTTCCACTCATTCCGACCCGAACTCGTGACACAGTGCAGTGTGTACCCGACAACAATCCCCGTGCCAAATTTCTTTTTCTCCGCTCTCCGAGCGTCGCTCCTGTCATTGCTTACAGTTTCAACTGGTATATTTGGTCTACGACTTCCGCTTTATTGCATCATTAATTGGCCACGTTCATTAGTTGGCCCCTACTTGTTTTTTGTTACGTCTCTTGGACATCTTGGGGTTGCATTTGCTTTGTTTTTCTGCTTTATCGTCTATTTGTGTGGTTTGGACTGGCCTGTCCCGACTTCGCTGGGACTCACATCTCCGTATTTTTCTTTTTTCAACCAGTCAATCAATCAATCTTTTTCTTTTTTACCCAGCCGATATTCTCTTCTGTAGACAATCAGGAAGCGTAATACCTACGTGGTCAAAGGAGAAGCGTCGAGGTGAATCTGGAGACAGTTCCTGCAGGACGGAGCTGAAGCTGTTCTTAGCCTCGACACCTTCGTTGTCCAGCCGCCAGTATGGCACCAAGTGAATGTTCAGTACGCCAGCTTTACCCTCGGGACATGTCTGCATGAATGGTGAAGTGCACATTGAGGTTTAGCCATTAGCTCACTTGCCTGCCGCTAAAAACGGAATGAATGTTTGTCTGTCACGAAAGTGACTGCAACATTGTTCAAACGGCCGGCGGGGTTCTTACTACTCTCTCCCTGCCACACATGGCGACACGCTGCTCGCCGTGGCCGATCGTGCCTCCTGGGACCACTTCACAGGCAACTGTGCAGACATTTGCCTTACAGCGTATGTGAACACAACCGCAGAGCGGTGCAGGTGCCGCGATTCGAAAGGTCGCCACCCAGTCCCAGTCCAGTCCCACCCAAGTCAAGTATGAAAGGTGTGCTCAAAGCTTCCCAACGACGAATTAAAGATACTGAGACGCAGAAATGCCGTATGACCTGCCACACAATGCGCCATGTCACAGAATATATGAAAGCTACACAATTGCTATCGAAGTGTCGATATCGACATTTCGAAATTCATCCCAGTTTCGTCGCATGACACAGACGCCTGTCGGAACAGGAGATGTCTCCTAATGCGTTAGGAAGGACGTGCTACACTTTACGGCAGTGGTTCCCAAACTGTGTGAACCCGCATCGTGAACTCCAGCGCCAACCTTACGGGTTGGCGAACCTTACTGGGGGAACCTTACTGGTTGGCGAACAGCGTGCTATGTGGTGTAGTTCTGATTTCAGTGTGCACTCTTAAAAATGAGCTTCACCACATAGCACGCTCCTAGCCAACCATCATCTCGAATGATATCGTTATCTATTGATATAATATCGAATGATAATGTTATCGGGAGGCGTACGCCTTTTTTGTGACACTTGTGCTGTTCATAATTATCACAGAAAAGGCGTACGCCTCCCGTTTTCAACAAATCAGGGGAGATAACGATATCATTCGAGATACTGGTTGGCTACGAGCGTGCTATGCGGCGAAGTTCATTTTTAAGTGTGTGTGGAGGCAGATAAAGTTATCCAGACAAGTTGAAGAATTTCAAGGTCTCGGTCCAGGCTCGGCTGCTACTGCTCGCGCACGGCACGGGTCCGACGTCTTCTATATATTTTTAGCCCAGGGTCCGCCGGCCCGAGCCCAGCCCGTACCCGACTGTTTCAATGCTCAGGCCCGGTCCCAGCCCGCCTCTGTTCTCGAGGTTCGGAGGCGTATTTATAGATTTACTAAAGAGCACAGCGAGAGACAGGAGGTCAGGAGGTACACTCGAACGCAGTCAGGAGGTACACTCGAACGCAGCAGCGGCTGTGTTTCTCTGCCGGAAAAGCCGCTCTGTGCTTGGTGCTTGCTTGCTTGGGAACGCAGCGCGCAGTGGCGTATGCACATTGCGGTTCAAGGGAGACTCATCGCCGCTCTATTGCACATGCTCCGCGGTTAGTTCCCCTTTCTCGAACTCTCACGCAAACGAAATATATGCCAGAACACCTAACCTAATCGACCCTCTCGCCGGACTCTCATAAAAACGAAATATATCAGAACACTTAACCTCACTGACCCTCGTGCCGGACCCTCACGAGAACGATATATGTCCCAACACCTAACCTAACTGATGCTCGCGCAGGACCCTCAGCACGCCAGCCACACCAATCGTCTCCAAATGTGTGTGAGTGCATGTGTGAAATCCAGACCCATTCACGAAATAAGCATGATCACATGCAAAAAGTGATAGTTCTCAGATGAGAATACCTGATGTCCCATACCCAATGGGGGAAAAAAAAAGTAACGTGAAAATCCAGCTGTCCAATCTCGTGAAATATGTTCGCGTACATGCTCGACCATGCCCGACCATGCGGCCCACGGGCCGGGCGGGCTCGGGCTTTCGGGTAAGCCCGGGACCGTGCAGTGCTCTAGCGGCAACGTTACAGCTAAGCTTGTAGCGCTGTATAAAAATGGCGGTTGAACGAATTTCTCTTTGCAGACAAGTGTTCCACAATCCTAAACGATGCAGTTCCTCTGCCAAGCTGTGACCCTCTGTGTCTAGGAAATATGCCGCGTAGAGTTCCCAAAGGAACAAACGGAAAGCACACGGGTCGTTATCTCTGCTCTGTCGAACGACACGGACGAGTGTGAACCGCGTGTAAACAGCAAAGATGGGGTCACATAAGGCTGTTGATCTTTGATTTGACAGCTTCCTTTATCGTATCGTTACCGTAGAGTGCTGCCGATGTGATAAGACTCCTGAAAGTGTGCTTCTTTCGCATCCGAAATTGAGGCGTCGTCCTTCGTCTGTTGTAATGTTATCGCATTTCATACGCTTGTGGGAGTGCGCAAAAGACCACATCAAAATCGGTCAGCGGTCGGGACATTTACATGGATTGGAACCGTTACTGTTTTCGGTCCCGGCTTAACCGGTTCATGCACTGTTAAAACAGAACTTCACCACATAGCACGCTCCTAACCAACCATCATACCGAATGATATCATTCTGTGTCATGATTTGTTCAAAACAGGGGGGAGGCGCCTATCTGGGACAAGATAATCTGTCCCAGATAGGCGCCTCCTCTCATTTTCAACAAATCATTGCACAGAATGATATAATTCGGAATGATGGTTGGCTAGGAGCGTGCTATGTGGTGAAGTTCTGTTTTAACAGTGTGGGCATCTTGCTACATGAAAGCGAGCTTACGCTCACCGTACACGGTTGTAAGAGAAAGGTGTGAGATAACCGTTTCAGGTGAGTCAAAAAAAAAAAAAAAAAGGTTATTCAGTAGCACAATTATTTCACCCCTGAACCGATTCCCGAACCGGTAACCGTATGAAATTTTTTCGGTTCAGTTCCAGTTCGGTTCAGGACAAGCAAAAAATTGTTAGGATTCGGTTCGGGTTCGTCAGAAAATAACATTTTTTTTTTCGGTTCGGGTTCAGTCCTGGTTCCGATCCCTGGTTAAAACTTCACAGCCTTTCACGCTGAAAGCCAACCATGGCACAGACTGATACCTGTATCACTGCACACTGTTAAAACGGGGGGGGGGTGTCGAGGTAGCTTGCCGTTGTTGGCCGCACTCAAGTGGGCATCGTCACGACTATAGCCAAAAAAAAGGAAAAGAAAGTGGGAGAAAGGGGAGTTGAGGACTTCAAAGTGATGTAGAGGCAGGATGACCGGTACTGATGGGACGGAAGCACACTGTAGATGAGAGGAGCACTAGAGTGGTCTCTCCGCTAGGCCCGTTGCTTGAAGAAAGCGCACGAGGCCGCGAGTTTTTGAAAGTCGTTCCGCACAAGAACCTTCGGGGAAGAGGACGTCCGTCAGTATACCAGGCCTGGCGTGGGGAAGATGGGTTTCCCGCATGGCATGGTATGCACGACATTCTGTCAGGATATGCGCAATTGTCTCCGGATGATTACAGTGTCCGCAACTGGAGTCCTCCCTGGAGCCGATCTTGCACAGTTGCGAGTTCGTGAACGCAGATCCTGTGCGTAATCGATGGAGCATTGTCTGCATACCACGGGGAAGATCTTTCGTGGGAAGAGAGGGTCGGTGATTCTGCATGATGTCCTGTATGCCAGGGTGACGCACTTCAACTAGCTGTTTGACGACCATGAGCCTGTCAGTGTCGGCCGGGACTGCTAAGGATGGGCTGCAGCTGTTGTGTGCTGAGGAAGCTAGCTGGTCCGCTCGTTCGTTGCCTCTGATGCCGACATGAGATGGTATCCATTGGAGCGTAAGCTCACCTCCGGTTAGCCTATGCTGGGCACACGATCTCCTTATGCATCGGGCCAGAATGCTACCACACATGGGGTTTATCACGTTGTTGAGAGCACTTCTGGAGTCCGTAAGCAAGACGGCCTTAGGTATTCCGGTGACTTGAACCGCAGCAGCTGCGTGTAGCAAGGCCAGGAGTTCGGCCGTCGTAGATGAGATTGGGTAGCGAACTGATTTCCCTTGCCAGGCCTTGTTTATTGACGGGATGTAGTACGCACTGGTAGCACTTTTCGAACGGTGGTCAATGGAGCCATCCGTGAACACCAGGGTATGTGTGTGATAAACGTGTGTTAAAACAGAACTTCACCACATGGCATGCTCCTAGCCAACCATCATTCCGAATGGTATCATGGTTGTGCCCTTATTTGCCGAAAATGCGAGGAGGCGCCTATTTGGGACACATTACGCATGTCCCAAATTGGGGGGGGGGATATGTTTATTAAGAAAAAAAGAAAGGAAAGGTTAGCCAGGCAAAGAGCCGGCTTGCTATTCCGAAAAAAAGAAAAAAAGGGGGAAGGGGCAAACGAAGGGGATAGGCTCCTGTTTTGAACGGATCATGACACAGATTGATATCATTCGGAGTGGTGGTTGGCTAGGAGCGTGCTATGTGGTGAAGTTCTATTTTAACATATCGTCCGTCCTTCCTTTGTGTTTTGTTTTGCTATGCGTTTTCCTTTTCTTTTTTTTTTTTTGGCTATAGTCGTGACGACGCCCACTTCTGTGTGGCCAACAACGGCGAGCCTATCCTGCCATCACCCCCCCCCCCCCCCCCTCTATTTCAACAGTGTACCAAGCCACCCTGCCGACTGTGTCGGCTCCCAACGGCGATTTTTAGCTTGTTGGCTGCGACACCTTTTGTATAGATGAATCTGATAGGTTCGTATCTCCACCACATCCGACCATCATCCGCAATGACAACGTTCTCGGTCTTGATTTGCTGCTAACGGGAGAAGGAGCCTATTATGTACCATTATGTATACTGTATAATGGGTACAAAATAGTCTCCGCCTCCCGTTTTTCACAAACCAGGAACGATGCTGTCATTCGGGATGATTTTTAGCTAGGAGCGTGCGTTATGTGTACCTCCGCGTTGGCGTCCGATTGGGTGCTACAATTCTTCAGATGACGTAACAATGGATAGAGGTATCTGGATGGCGGTGCATCCACTCGCCCGTATCCGAAAAAAAGTGCGTGCGAAAAAAAAATGTGGTGAAGTTCTATTTTAACAGTGTATATTTGTTGAAAACCGGCCGGATGTATGCCTTTTCGTCACAGACTCTAAAAACAGAGCTTCACCGCACAGCACGCTGTGCGCCAACCGTTGCCACGAATGATTGGGTTATCGCTTCTGATTCGGGGAGAGAGAGAGGCGTACGCCTTTTTGTGGCAATTTGGATATATGGTAATTGCCACAAAAGGTGTACGCCATCCTCTCTTCTCGAATCAAAAGCGATAACCCTATCATCCGCGGCAATGGTTGGCGCACAGCGTGCTATGCGGTGAAGTTCCGTTTTTAGAGTGCACTTATGCGGTTACGTTAATTGTCACAAAAAGGCTTGCGGTTCACGCAGTCGTAAAAGTATCATTCAATGCGCCTTTAGCGTGCTATGCGGTGGAGTCCTGTTTGGTCCGCTGAAGTTCTGAGTGTAGTCGATTCAAAGCCAGACAGCGGCTGGTGTCAAACCAAGCATCTCTCGATTGTCCCAGATTCGAAACAGCTACTTCCCATTATGTTCGAGCGAATGATGCAATTCACGACGATAGTTGACTGTTCGTCGTTTTCCTAAGAAGGCTTTTGTCTCAATAGATGCACGGAAATGCATCTGCCAAATTCATCTGCTAGAAACGATGATGGAACATTTTCTTGCTATACTTGGATCGATCGCGCTAAAAATGCTGTCGTGGAGTAAGGGTCCATAAGGGTCAAATAATCAAGAGTGCAGAACACACAATAAATCACACTCAAAATAGAAAGCAGCCTGGAAGAGCTCATATTTTCTCCAACCTTGTTCCTTTCTCTCTTTAGTTGTTAGTCAGAAGTAAGACAAATGTAATTGCCAAGTGCCTCGTACCTTCCCAGAAATATGAGGCTAATAATTCAACAGGCAACGCGACAAAATGGTTTATTGGATGAAACCTAAGCAGCGTCTTTTTGTGTTACAGGAAATTGGATTACAGGTAGGGATGGTATCTCTACTACTGATTATTTTCCCCAATGTGTAATGTTATCCTTGTTCTAAAAAAATCGATATTTTATAAATTTTTAATGAATATCGATAGATATATCGAAATTGTTATATCACACGTTAACATATCTCGACGAAGTAACCATACTTTTAAACGACGTGTATCGATAATCCGTTTGAGATGTCGATTTTTAATTATATTCCAAACCCCTACATAATTACAGGTCGTAGCATAAAGCGCCGTAGAAAAGTGCAGCAAAAGCCGCAGTATACTATTTGTAAACATGCCGGTTTTTACACACAAGTAAAGTATTGCGACTCACCCAGTAGCCACATTTGAGATTGGCTGCCGATGTAAGGAGGGCCAATGACACAGTCAAAAGAACAGCGCGACGCATTCTGCCACGCAGCGTCTCAGAGCAGTGTAAAGGAAATATTCCCGGAGGTAACATTCTCGGGTGTTCGGCGACACATTGTACCTTGCTACATGCGATTCTATTGTTTGGTGGAAGCCATCCGACGGGAGCTTATATCATGAATACACACACGCAAAAGTGTGAAACTGGAGGAACCCGTCTACGTGAAATCATAGTTCGTAGTATTATTCGTGGTATCTGCAATTTTGATGATTTCCGCGCAAGGAACGTTATCGCCCAAGGTAATTAACCGCCTTATCACCCAAGAAATCTTACTCAAAGACTGAGTACGCGAAGGATAAATGCCGCCAGTGAACATCACGCGCTTTCGCGAATTTTTGAAAGACACGGCAAAACTCTATAATTTCGGATTCCCCAAGAGCATAGGTGACGACACCGGGTGACCTAGCATCTGTCTCCTAGCAACAGCGCGCGACTCCAACGTTGGAAGGCAGCTAACAGTCAACGCCACCTACACTCTAAAAACAGAACCTCACCGCATAGCACGCTGTGCGCCAACCATTGCTGCGAATGATATTGTTATCGCTTCTGATTCGAAGAGAGAGAGGGGGGGGGGGCGTACTCCTTTTTATGAGAGGCGAAGGCTAAACTCCGGCTCACAAAGCGTCGCAACCAACCTAAGGCAATGGGTACACGAAAGTCTCAGGAGAAGCTTTCACACAGGGGTGTACAACCCGCTCCCAAAAGCCTCCAGACGTCGCAACAACAGATCGTTTGGGCGGAAACTGATTTCCCCCCTCTAGGCCCTGTCGACCATCCAGAGGATAAGGATGCCTCCCCGGCACAACCCCATGGAAAGAAAAGCGACCCCCCGCTCCCACTCCATTCCCAGCCAGCCTACCGTAAGGTGTTAGACCGTCCAGAAGGCGCAGACCTGCCCATGGTCATCATCCAGCTTCTCTTTGCTGCACTGAAGGCTATCGTCTCGGCAGTCCCTGAATGTACTGCTCTAGCAGAAATCCAATCGGTCCTCCAACTCGAAGCTGTGATAGCACCCCTGCTCCTCCCCGGCAGCAGGCGTTAACAACACCAGCTTTCGTACATCGATCGGCGGACAATTTATGACCGAACATAGAAACAAGAAAGCGTTCCTTCCCGGCATCCTGCAATGGAATGCCAGAAGCTTGATTCATAAACAGGCTGACCTCAAACTCCTTTTACGGAAGATGGACTTTGATGTGTTAGCGATACAAGAGAGCCTTATCCAACCATCATTCAAGATCCCGCCGTTTGTCTCCTACAGCGCCAAAGGCCACCATGCGGACGGTCTCCCGCGGGCATCGCTATTTGTCAAACGGTCCATTGCCCAGGCTGAAATTGACCTATCCCACCTTTGCTCTTCAACTGAAGAATATGTAGGGTGTCTACTGAGGGCCGGCTCCAAGTCAGTCACAGTCATATCTGTCTACCAGTGGGGTCATGCTCCGCCCAACGTCGAGTCTCTCAAGGCTCTGCGGCTCGTTTGTCCAGGTCCCCTAATTGTGTGCGGAGATTTCAATGCGAGCCACAGTCTCTGGGGTGGTCGACGAAACTGCAGACGTGGTAATTCCATTGTCAATTACCTCTCCTCCAGGGACCTCGTGGTGCTCAACACCGGCTCTCCTACATATATGCGTTCGCCGCGCTACCTAAATGCCATCGATTTGACTCTGGTCTCTCCTGACGTCACCCTAAAGTGGGAAGCCGAGCCTGACACATGGGGTTCAGATCATTTCCCCATCCTGCTTTCGCCTCCGAGTCGCAGCAACGGCCCCAGGAAAACGAAGACTATTACCAACTGGGTGAAGTTCAGGGAGGGACTGGTCGGCTCCACGGTAGATACCTTGCTCGACTCTGTAAAGGCGTCATTGGCTAATAGCTCAAAAGCAGTATCCTACCTGGCCAGTATGCCTGCCCCTGACCTCCGATACCTCAACCTCCGTGCTGCGCGACGACGAGCACAGCGACGAGCTCTGAGAACCGGCCTTCAGGGCGATTGGGTCGCTTACAAGCGTGTCTGTGCTGCCCATAGAAGGTATACCTTGAAATTAAGGCGGACCCAATGGAGACAGTTCAGCGAGTCCCTCAATGCCCACACTCCAACAACGAAGGTTTGGCGTACCCTGCGAGCGATCGAAAGCCTTCCCGAGCCTGTCGACCCGCTTGTCACCTTATCGGTAGCCTCAAACAGGGAGCCCAAGAACATAGCCGAAGACTATGCCAGCGAGCTAGCTCGCGTCGCAAGTTGCAGTGCCCAACGCCTTTTTCCTAGCCACACAGGAGCAAATGGCTCCCCGGCGGACGACGACCTCACGATGTCCGAGCTGAAGTACGCCATCCAAGGCTTAAAGCGGCGCAGTGCAGCTGGCCCGGACGGGATCCCTAACCAGGCCCTCAAGAACCTAGGCGACGACCAACTCGACGCTCTGCTCCAACTATATAACAACGTCTGGACCTCTGGATGCATCCCATCTGATTGGAAACATGCTCGAGTAATACCCGTCCTAAAGCCGGGGAGGCCACCGAGCCAACTGTCCTCCTACCGTCCCATTGCCCTAACCTCGTGCGTTGGCAAATTATTGGAGCGTATAATCCACAAAAGGCTGGCTTGGGTCTTGGAGCGAGGCGGTTGCTTCCCAGATCACATTACGGCATTCCGGAAGGGCTGGAGCGCGTCTGACGCAATCGCTGAAGTGGCTACTAGCCTGAAGCAAGCGAGAGAGTCCAATGAGTTTGCTCTCGCTTTCTTCATTGACGTGAAAAAGGCATACGACTCGGTAACGCACTCGGCATGTTTCGCTGCGCTCGAAGCAGCTCGAGTCACTGGCCGCCTTCTAGGATACCTATGTGACTTTCTGTCCAACAGAACGTTTGACGTCTCCGTCCGCGGGTGTATCAGCTCTGTGAAGAAGTTTGAGCGAGGAGTCCCACAGGGCAGTGTTCTATCACCTATACTATTCAACCTAATCATGGCAGGGATTCACCGAGGAATTCGCCCTACACCGTATGCCCTTCATCTCACCATCTACGCGGACGACATCTGCCTCCGCATTGTGGGAACGAACAAGGAGAAAGTTCGTGACACAGCTGATATTGCCTTGAACGGGCTCAATGCAGCGCTGCTTGCGAGAGGGCTGGAAGCATCACCAGAGAAGTCAAAATGCATGGTCTGCATTCCCCGTGGAAAGTACGTGGGCAAAGACTTCCCAAGCCTCAGCATTAACAACACTCCCATCCCAAGATGCGCGTCATGTAAATATCTTGGTGTCACCATCGATAGCACATTACGCTGGTCTAAGCAAGTAAACGAGACTATTTGCAAGGGGAAGAAAACGCTCAACCTGCTACGCAGAATCAGCGGTAAGTCATGGGGCTGCAATGCGCGGTCATTGCTCACCCTTCACAAAGCCCTGATCTTGTCACGCATTCTCTACGTGGCGCCATACGTAGACCTCGCGCCTACACAATGGCAGGCCCTTGAGCGCCTTCATCGCGCTGGCATAAGAACTGCGCTTGGTCTCCCAACGTTCTCTAGCGTCACCCAAACGTACCTGGAAGCTAAGGAAAAGCCTGTTAGTGTCCACTCTGAGCTCAAAGGACTCCAGTTTCTGGATGATGCATCAACATCCATCAGCAAGCATTCCCTCTTCACCGACCTCGAACAGAGGACACACACATCCCTAGGACGCCTGGCTAGTGCCACCAGCTCTCTAGCCAACAGGGGCGCTCTTCCTCGGCTCCCAGCTAGTCCACCTACGCCGCCGTGGCGGGAGTTCGTGCCCGCAACAACGCTTCACATCCCGGGTCTACGGAAGAAGAGCGAGTCCAGCCCCCTAGTGGCCAGGATGGCGGCTGAGAACCTGATCAGCGACGTTTATCACACACATACTCTGGTGTTCACGGATGGCTCCATTGACCACCGTTCCAAAAGTGCTACCAGTGCGTACTACATCCCGTCAATAAACAAGGCCTGGCAAGGGAAATCAGTTCGCTACCCAATCTCATCTACGACGGCCGAACTCCTGGCCTTGCTACACGCAGCTGCTGCGGTTCAAGTCACCGGAATACCTAAGGCCGTCTTGCTTACGGACTCCAAAAGTGCCCTCAACAACGTGATAAACCCCATGTGTGGTAGCATTCTGGCCCGATGTATAAGGAGATCGTGTGCCCAGCATAGGCTAACCGGAGGTGAGCTTACGCTCCAATGGATCCCATCTCATGTCGGCATCAGAGGCAACGAACGAGCGGACCAGCTAGCTTCCTCAGCACACAACAGCTGCAGCCCATCCTTAGCAGTCCCGGCCGACACTGACAGGCTCTTGGTCGTCAAACAGCTAGTTGAGGTGCGTCACCCTGGCATACAGGACATCATGCAGAATCACCGACCCTCTCTCCCCACGAAAGATCTTCCCCGTGGTATGCAGACAATGCTCCATCGATTACGCACAGGATCTGCTTTCACGAACTCTCAACTGTGCAAGATCGGCTCCAGGGAGGATTCCAGTTGCGGACACTGTAATCATCCGGAGACAATTGCGCATATCCTGACAGAATGCCGTGCATACCATGCCATGCGGGAAACCCATCTTCCCCACGCCAGGCCTGGTATACTGACGGACGTCCTCTTCCCCGAAGGTTCTTGTGCGGAACGACTTTCAAAAACTCGCGGCCTCGTGCGCTTTCTCCAAGCAACGGGCCTAGCGGAGAGACCACTCTAGTGCACCTCTCACCTACAGTGTGCTTCCGTCCCATCAGTACCGGTCATCCTGCTTCTACATCACTTTGAAGTCCTCAACTCCCCTTTCTCCCACCTTCTTTTCCTTTTTTTTGGCTATAGTCGTGACGATGCCCACTTGAGTGCGGCCAACAACGGCAAGCTACCTCGACACCCCCCCCTTTTTGTGACAATTTGGATATATGAAAATTGTCACAAAAAGGCGTACGCCTCCTTCTCTCTTCCAATCAGAAGCGATAACCCTATCATTCTTGGCAATGGTTGGAGCACAGCGTGCTATGCGGTGAAGTTCTGTTTTAAACTATACGTTTTGACTCTTGATTACATTTTGAATTTTGACTAAATTTGGACTACATACTCTACAAAAGTGAACTTCACCGCATAGCACGCTCTGCGCAAACCATTGCCACGAATGAAAGGGTTATGGCTCCTGATTCGAAGAGAGAGTGGGGCGAACGTCTTTTGTGTCTTTACATTTGGTTATGTGACAATTGACACAAAAAGGAGTACGCCCACCTCTTTCTTCGAATCAGAAGCGATAACCCTATCATTCATGGCAATGGTCGGCGCATACCGTGCTTTGCGGTGAAGTTCAGCTTTTAGAGTGTGTAGTCAAAAGAAATAGATCCCCCCCCCCCCGGGTGTAGTTCCGCACCCCCAAAATGAATTTAAAAAATAGCGAGCGCTTTAAAAAGTTGAATACTGCATGGAATTGAGACACACACACATTAACGGGATGACGACGTGGTGCGTCATTCACCGCCGTTACTGGAGGCGTACGCCTTTTCTGTGACAGTTATGCTGTTCATAATTGTCACAAAAAGGCGTACGCCTCCCGTTTTCAACAAATCAGGACAGATAACGATATCATTCGAGATACTGGTTGGCTAAGAGCGTGCTATGCGGCGAAGTTCATTTTTAAGAGTGTATACACTGCCCCCATTACTCTTGTAGAAGGGATGAGAAAGGGATGATGATCGAAAGGTGTCCTATCATACACTCTTAAAAATGAACTTCACCGCATAGCACGCTCCTAGCCAACCATAATCCCGAATGATATCGTTATCTGCCCTGATTTGTTGAAAACTGGGGGCGTACGCCTTTTTGTGACACTTATGCTGTTCATAATTGTCACAAAAAAGGCGTACGCCTACCGTTTTCAACAAATCAGGGCAGATAACGATATCATTCGAGATACTGGTTGGCTAAGAGCGTGCTATGCGGCGAAGTTCATTTTTAAGAGTGTATACACTGCCCCCATTACTCTTGTAGAAGGGATGAGAAAGGGATGATGATCGAAAGGTGTCCTATCATACACTCTTAAAAATGAACTTCACCGCATAGCACGCTCCTAGCCAACCATAATCCCGAATGATATCGTTATCTGCCCTGATTTGTTGAAAACTGGGGGCGTACGCCTTTTTTGTGACACTTATGCTGTTCATAATTGTCACAAAAAAGGCGTACGCCTCCCGTTTTCAACAAATCAGGGCAGATAACGATATCATTCGAGATACTGGTTGGCTAAGAGCGTGCTATGCGGCGAAGTTCATTTTTAAGAGTGTATACACTGCCCCCATTACTCTTGTAGAAGGGATGAGAAAGGGATGATGATCGAAAGGTGTCCTATCATACACTCTTAAAAATGAACTTCACCGCATAGCACGCTCCTAGCCAACCATAATCCCGAATGATATCGTTATCTGCCCTGATTTGTTGAAAACTGGGGGCGTACGCCTTTTTTGTGACACTTATGCTGTTCATAATTGTCACAAAAAAATCGTACGCCTCCCGTTTTCAACAAATCAGGGCAGATAACGATATCATTCGAGATACTGGTTGGCTAAGAGCGTGCTATGCGGCGAAGTTCATTTTTAAGAGTGTATACACTGCCCCCATTACTCTTGTAGAAGGGATGAGAAAGGGATGATGATCGAAAGGTGTCCTATCATACACTCTTAAAAATGAACTTCACCGCATAGCACGCTCCTAGCCAACCATAATCCGGAATGATATCGTTATCTGCCCTGATTTGTTGAAAACTGGGGGCGTACGCCTTTTTTGTGACACTTATGCTGTTCATAATTGTCACAAAAAAGGCGTACGCCTCCCGTTTTCAACAAATCAGGACAGATAACGATATCATTCGAGATACTGGTTGGCTAAGAGCGTGCTATGCGGCGAAGTTCATTTTTAAGAGTGTATACACTGCCCCCATTACTCTTGTAGAAGGGATGAGAAAGGGATGATGATCGAAAGGTGTCCTATCATACACTCTTAAAAATGAACTTCACCGCATAGCACGCTCCTAGCCAACCATAATCCCGAATGATATCGTTATCTGCCCTGATTTGTTGAAAACTGGGGGCGTACGCCTTTTTGTGACACTTATGCTGTTCATAATTGTCACAAAAAGGCGTACGCCTACCGTTTTCAACAAATCAGGGCAGATAACGATATCATTCGAGATACTGGTTGGCTAAGAGCGTGCTATGCGGCGAAGTTCATTTTTAAGAGTGTATACACTGCCCCCATTACTCTTGTAGAAGGGATGAGAAAGGGATGATGATCGAAAGGTGTCCTATCATACACTCTTAAAAATGAACTTCACCGCATAGCACGCTCCTAGCCAACCATAATCCCGAATGATATCGTTATCTGCCCTGATTTGTTGAAAACTGGGGGCGTACGCCTTTTTTGTGACACTTATGCTGTTCATAATTGTCACAAAAAAGGCGTACGCCTACCGTTTTCAACAAATCAGGGCAGATAACGATATCATTCGAGATTATGGTTGGCTAAGAGCGTGCTATGCGGTGAAGATCAGTTTTAAGAGTGTAGCTGGGCGGCCTCACTCATGAGGACCCTCATGAGGACGCCTCACCCTCACCTCACGACGATGAGGTGAGGGTGAGTGAGGCCAGACCACGCTGAATGTTCCTCATGAGGACAGTCGTGAGGGATTGTCCCTCATGAGGTCCACCGTGAGGGCCCTCATGAGGCCAGTCGTCATGAGGCCATCAATACGTGAGGGTACAACGTATTCCGTGAGGAGCCTCACAGATGAGGCCGTGAGGCCCTTTGTGAGGAACCTCACGGTTGAAGCCGTGAGGCCCTTTGTGAGGAACCTCACGGTTGAAACCGCGAGGCCCTTTGTAAGGAACCTCACGGATGAGTCCGTGAGGCGTTTCGTCAGGAACCTCACGGATGAGGTCATGGGAACATTCCTCATCCAGAGCCTCACGGATGAAGGGGGAGCCACCGTATCCCCTCGCTTGGAGAAGGTGTGCGGCAGATGACATCACTCTGCACGAAGGGCCATTGGAAATTCGAAGATCTTCGAGGATCGCCATGTTCCGTTCTTAGGTTTCATTCCTCCATATACAGGGTGGTCCACCAACCACGATAGAAATTCATAGTAAAAAACGTAGGCCCCGGAGAGACGTGCGGTCAAGGGATTTTTTTTTCTGCCAATAACTTTTGCCACGTATTGGTAACGTTTTTATTTCATGTCAACTTACGGAAAGTTAACTTCTTGACTTCAACTCCGAAATTTTCCAATGCAAGCTGACGTTTTATTGGCGGAAATTGGTTCCCCGTGGTCATTTTACTCAGCATAGCACATAATCCCACTCGTAATGCAATACCAATTGCCTAAATAAATTCGAAAATCCGTGGAGATGAGCCCTTGGCTCCACCTCTTTTTTGACGGCTTTAAGTTTGAGAGCAAAGCTACGAATAAAGGAGGTTACATTGACATACCACACGAGAAGGAAAAGGGTTACAAGCCTTATCCACGGAACAAACACGCGCGGTGAGTGCGGGAATCTTATCAAAAATGAGGTCACCCGACGTGTTGACAGGCAGGGAAGGAAATACATTTTTTGAGCGTTTTGCACTCCGGTCTCAGTGAATGCAGTGAACAAGTAAACGGCAACGATGGCAAGCACCGTGTATTCCAACCAAGAAAAAACAAGGATGATCATTGCTCTAGGGGCTTCAGGTGTGGCCTACGACAGAGCAGTCCTCCAATACAGTGAAATGCTTCCAGGAACTAGGGTGGTGAGCTCCTGTACCATAAGGCGTGCATTTTTGAGACTGTCCACAACAGGAAGTTCCCATTCCGGTACCAGAGCTGGTCACACCCAATCACTGCCAGTGAGTCGAGACAAACAGACAAGATCCCGAAAGAAGTAGAAGATGATCTCCACGTAAAGTCTGCGCACCCTGGCAAAGCGAGTATAGACATCAAAGTGAAGTGTGCTGAGAATACTACACAAGCACAAACTCCACCCGTATCACGTGAGCCTTCATCAACATTTCCAGCCGGGCGACAACGAGGAACGGTTGGATTTCTGTAACTGGATCCTATGTCAGACCGAGGAAAGCACAAACTTTGTGAATAGGGTAATTTGGGCTGATGAGGCCCACTTCTGCCATAGCGCTCAAGTGAATCGCCAAAACGCACATTATTGGAGCCAAACAAACCCACACTGGCTACGGGACTGCAAGCACCAGTACGAGTGGGGATTCAATGTATGGGCCGGGATTTATAACGGAGCCATTATTGGGCCAATCTTTTTCACGGTATCTCTAAATGCCAACCGCTACTGTAGCGAAATTTTAGATGCCGTGTTCAGCTTTGTTGATGACCTGCCTCTTGCTGAACGGACCCGCGTGTGGTTCCAGCACGACGGGGCTCCACCTCACAGCGCGCGGCATGCAGTACAGCTGCTCCGTCACATGTTCCGGAAGAAGTGGGCTGGCCGATTTGGTCCATAGTGTTGTGGCCCGCCAGGTCTCCTGGCTCAACGCCAAAGACGAAGTATATAAAAGCGAACCACGATCGCTGGCTGACCAGCAGGGGAAAATCACTGCTTTCTGCTCGTCGCTTTCCAGATCCGAAATAAAAAGGGCCGCGAAAGATACAATTCGGAGATCCCACCTGTGCATTGCAGCAGACGGCGAACACTTCGAACACTTTTACCCATGGTGCATGGCGATATTTTGCTTTCACGCCTTTCGTTTTGCTTTCAACTTTCATTTTTTTTTAAAGTTTGTTTGTCTTCTGTTGTTCAGGGAAACGTATCCTGTTCTGCATTGAAAGTGTCGCTAATGATAACCTAATAAAAGTACACAGGAAGTGTGTTGAATGTGAATAAATCCGTAGCATGTTGAAACAAACAAAATGAAAAAAGGAGAGAGCTGACAGGCGTTCGTGCATACAACTCTCTCTCTCTCTCTCACACACACACACATACACAGGTTCATGACAATAAGGTGGTGCAGAAAAACTGCGAGACCGCTATGAGCGGTCATAGTGAAAACTGCCGCGTACGCACCCAAAAGCAAACAAACACACTGAGCAAAACACGAATTAAGGAAAAAGAGCGCGACCCTGAAACTGACGTGGGCAAAGCTGATACCTGGCAGCGGAACTCTTCTGTGGGTTGGGTTTGTAACCCTTTCCCGCTCGTGTGGCGTTTCAATGTAACCTCCTTTCTTCGCGTCTTTGACCTCAAACTTTGAGCCGTCAAAAAAGAGGCGGAGCCAAGGGCTCTCATTTCCACGGATTTTCGGCGAATTTATTTCGGCAATTGCCGTTGCATTACGAGTGGGGTTATGTGCTATACTGAGTAAAATGACGACGGGGAACCCATTTCTGCAAAGAATACGTTAGATTGCCATAGGAAATTTCGGAGTTCAATTAAATAAATTAACTTTCCGTCAATTGAAATGAAATAAAAATATTACAAATATGTGACAAAAGTTAATGGCAAAAAAAAAAAAATCCCTTGACCGCATGTCTCTCCGGGGACTACGTTTTTTACTATGAATTTCTATCATGGTTGGTGGACCACCCTGTATGAAGTCTACAATGAAGAATCTCGCGGGTGGGAGCATGCGACTTTTGCATGAGGGACCTTACAGATAAGTCATGACTCTCTTAGGCGGTCACGTTATGTTTTTGCATAACGACCCCGAGACCGAGTTGCAGTACAACCCCGAGAATAGGAAACACGATTTCGTTGACGTTAAGTCGTGTTTTGAGCGCCACACTACCTCTTGTGGATTTGTTTTTCTGCCTGTTTACTGGAATAGCAGCGTCGTTTGGAGAGGCCCTGTACTGCGTTTTCGAAAGCGCGTGCAGCTGCTTTCCCCCGCTAACATCGAATGATTGCAACTGGACACACGCGTTCTGTGTCGTGCTAAAGGTGTCATGTGCGGTATTTTTGTATTTTCTTTTTAAACAAATGTTACCGCCGCTGGGAATTAACGAGGCTTTCTTTTTATTTTGACGTCTCTTGTTCTTAACAGCATAAAGCTCAATATAAAGCAGCTTTTACCGGGCTCCCCAAAGTCTGTGCGACAGCAATAATGAAGGAAGTACTAAGGAAGGAACTAACAAAGCAGAACGAACAAATAGCAATCAAAATGATCTATGATGAAAAACCCGAGACTGGGGAAGAGACGAAAAACAGACGACGCACACAAACTCTCAATTTCAACGTCTGTTTTTCGTCTCTTTTTTCGTTTTTGTGTGCGTCGTCTGTTTTTCGTCTTTTCCCCAGTCTCGGGTTTTTCATCATGGAGTTGTAAGAATTTTCAAAATCCTTCTTTGTCTCCTCAAAACGAAGCCAGGAAAACTGGAATCCCCGTGACTGTAGAGCGCCTTTGAAATGCAAAAGGAGGAGAAGAAAAAAACAACAACAAAAAGGCACGACCTGATTGCAGGTGCGATTATAGTACCACCACAGTGCCCAAACGCTTCAGCTGTGAGCGTATCCTCTGATTCTGGCAGCAGCGTCATACGGTACTGAGTACAGGATCTCTTCAAGCACTATTCCCCGCCACCACCCGATCATTTCCGTAACGGTACATCTGCACTGTAGTATTTCGGGCTTCACTTTAGTGATGCAAAGCACTAACGTTAAACCTCACTGTGACAGTAACAACTGTCAACACATTTATCCAAGCACTGCACGAAACCCTATAAACAGTTTAATGCCGCGCAGTATCATTAGTAGCAACTACTGACAGAGTAGTTCAACGCCGACGTCTCATGTGAACATGACGGAAAGTTCTTTTGAGACTCACGTGCCTCCTAGTGACTTGAAGACACATGAGGCCATGAGTGCCCTCATGAGGTGAGGGCACGTGAGGATGAGGACACGTGAGGGCATGTGTGTCCTCATTAGGCGAAAGTACGTGAGGCGCCGTGAGGACATGAGCGCCCTCACGAGGTGAGGGCACGTGAGGATGAGGACTTCTGAGGCCATGAGAGCCCTCATGAGGTGAGGACAAGTGAGGATGAGGACCTTCATGAGGTGAAGATACGTGAGGCCATGAGGGTTGTGAATAGCCTCGTGAGGTGAAGGCATGTGAGGATGAGGATTGTGAGGCCTTTCGGGATCTCGATGCACTGAAGTGAGGTTTGTGAGGGCAAAATTTGAAATGGAATGTGACGGTGAGGGCGACTGAGGTTAAGTTACTGGTGAGGAAAATTTGGTGAGGGTGAGTGAGGCAGATAAAGTCCGTGCTTCGTGAGGTGCGGATGAGAGAGACCGCAGGAAAATGCCCACCTATTAGAGTTCGTCCATTAGTCCAGTGCTGGAGAGGAACTCAGCAAAAACTCGTAGGCCATCTGATGTGAGGGGCCCGACCATGGCCCAAGAATTTTGCCTAAGTCGAACTTGAGTTGATCGACGTGTTGCAGAGCAGTTTCCATGAGGGCGCGCTCGCGATCGTACTGCCTGCAGAACAGGAGGATTGAAACAGCGTGATGTACGAAATAAAAAAAAAAAAGTTTTACGAGTAAATGTGCCCCATCTCGTCATCGTCTCCTTATGTGTATGTGTGTGCGCGCCTGTGCGCGAATTAGAACGGTTTTTATGCTGGTTTGCATCGCACAACAGAAACGACCTTACTAAGCCTAACGGAGGTGGTAGCTGCCATCTCGTAAAATCTGGAGCTGTTGGTAAGCATATCTCGGTTCGGTTAGTGCAGGTTAGGCTGCACAGATTGGAAGTCCCCCCCCCCCTAGGCACGGGTACGCTCTAGGCAGTGCGGGCATGAGATACAGGAAGGACACTTCCGTTCGGGTTATATTGCGCATCTGCTACCTTCACAAACACGGCGGATTTCGTTGCAAAGTTGAAAAAATAGGATTATTATTGTTTTTCTTATTTCTTTTCTTGTAATTCATCTTGTAATTCATCATCTTGTAATAAAGTTTTTTGTTTCTTATTTCTTTTATCACATTCCTCGTTCATGATGCTGTCAGCCGTTCGCTAATTTTTCGCTTTTTCAGGTAATACTATGTTGGGATTTCTTTCATTGTTTTTCTTTTTAGAGCCATAAGTGCAGGTACGGATCTACATCCCAACACCCGTTCCTTACGGAACAGGAAGCAAACCAAGCACACGCGATGATAGCAGTCACACTTCGCTCAAGGGCATGGCACATGGAGCACAGCGGAAGGAAGCGACACCAGATTGCCCATGCGGACTGGAGTCGGTGGCGTTCACGCGTGGAAAGGCCGTGCTCGAATCCACCGTATCCATAAACAAACTTCAACACGTTCTTTCCTCTTCCCACCCGCTCTTTCTTTCTCTCTCCCAGCTTCTTTTCTACTCCCGCTCCTTCTAATTTCTATGGTCTGCTGAAGCGACGGGGCGCAACGCTATAGCAACTGCTGTGGTGATTCGCCGAACAGCGAAGAAATCACGCGCATAATTTCAAATTCTGTAAACTCTTCACTGAACACGGGCGCTCCCTTAGCGCACACTTTCTTGACGTCATTAGCGAACTACAAACGATCCCGTACCGCGGTGTACCCAATGAATCGCTTACGAATTACCGTTGTGACTATGACACGTAATTGTTTCAAGTTCTTTCCGCTTTCGTCGTACAGCAACATGACTGGCGCGTCTTTCATCCCCTTGCCTTGTCGATAAGCCTGCGACGAAGCAAGATGTCGCTCTTACCGCTCGAGAGTCTCTCTGGCATTTATTTCGCTGCGCCTCGACATGTTTTCTTCTCAGCTCGATATTCTGTTCTGAGAGGCCCTTTTGTCGGTTGTCTCATGATCACCCTTTGTGGGTGTCATACTCTATCAACCACCCCCGAAACCATGGCCACATGGTTTGATATTGTAGGGGGGCTGCACCACACGCTGACGCTCCGCGCCCTGCTGCGCCGTGCCTAGGCGGCTTCATTGAGTGCGCATGGCGGGACCTATCGCCGCTCAGCGCTACAAGCGAGTTTCTGCTCACATCGTCCAGAAGACCATGGGAATACCACACTAATCATATAGCTGTTTTAAGCAGCAAACGCTGCGTACGACCATGTATGTTGCGGCAAAACCGACGAGGATGTGGTATGCATTGGAAAACGCCGCTATAAAGAAAATCATACTCTTATATCAATAATAATGTGACGACACCTCAAATGCCCAAGAGCGCCTATCGTTGCAGTGCAGTTACCACACTCCTTATCTCTTCCTGGTACATTATTTGGACTGCGACGAATGACATTTCATTCTTCACCCGTAGATAGATTGATTGGGTGGATGTGGCGTTCCATTGCCGATTCATACACGGCAGCATGAGAGGGTAAAGACAACGAAGCTTCTAGCGCACCTTGTTCCGCTCGTGCACCATAGAATAAACGTAGAGCGCAACATGTCTTCAACACAGCGTCAGCGACCTACGCGTTCGAGGGAGTCTCTGATGCCATCACCGGATTCCCTACTCCGCCCAACTAAGTCTCAGCGTACCACCCGTGGACGTACCCCCAAGACCAAAAGGGTCTCGTCTGATTCTTCGAGTCGGGTTGAGGTTTCATCGAGAGGATCATCTCGTGACATGTCTTCACAGGCACCGTCTGCGAACCCCACCCCACAACTGTCTGAACCATTTCAATCGAAGCGGAGGAAGATGCATCGCAGTAGGCGTCGTACACCGCCGTCACTGCCACCCGTGATCGAGGCGCATGCTCTCGAAGGTCCGCTGCGGCTTCCAATGCCACAGCCGAGCGAAGGAGCCAGCCGAGCGTCCTCAGCCCCTAGCACAACGGGACAATTGAGCGCAAACCCGCAACTGGAAGCATCCAGTGAGTGCACGGACATCACTCAAGCTGACATCTACGGCCACGGCTACTACCAGAGCACGATCCTCTTCTGCTGCGTCTTGTCTTTGGTAGTCTTTCGATGCCACAGCCTTGCGTTCAAGATCATCGCGCGTCATGTAGACTTCTGGTGCAGAAAGCCCGCTGTATTTCAGAACTTCACTGATGCTGAGTGGAAGAACGTCGGTATACCGATAATGCAAGATGGTACTTTCAGCCGATGCAAAGTTTACGACGATCCGCTCGGACCCTACCGTAATCAGGTGCCTTGTGCGGCTTGGGAGTATGATAGGTCACCTCGTACCATTATCACTACGTGGAACCTGGTGTGCAACAAGGAATGGGTATTATCATTTGCAGCGGTGATGTACATCATAGGAGCAGTGGTATTCCTTCCAGCCATGGGAATGATTGCAGATCAAGTTGGACGTCGCCCTGTCACCTGCATTGCGGTAGCAGTCCTTCTGGCGGCCGGCGTTTGGACCTGCTTCGCTTCCAACTTAACATTCTTCGTCTGCGCGCGCTGTGCTGTGTCAGGGTGTACCAGCACTATTTTTGTGACCATCTTTACTCTCCTCTTCGAGGTGACCTCTGTGGAGTACCGAACGTTGTACTGTATCGTTGCAATATCACTGGGAGTCGTCATATCCAGCATCATTATCAGCGTCCTCAGCCAGTTCGAAATCGACTGGAGAATAACACAAGTAATGCTCATGGGACTGACATCACTGCTGCTCAGCACGTTCTACATAGTCGAAGAATCGCCGTGCTGGCTTCTTGCTTGTTGCAATTTCAAGCGAGCGGAAGAAGCGATGCTTTGGGCAGCCCAGATGAATGGCGAGTCGCTTGAGAATGTGAGGATGAAATTTAACAAGTTGAAGAGCACCATGCCTCTGAAAGCGGCCGCCAGGGGAGTAACACCACTCGGAGTAACACCCTTTTTTCTATTCATCTGTCCGGTGATACGTGTCCGTTGTGGCAACATACTCATCTTTTGGTTCATCGTCATGCTCACGTTCTACGGATATGAAACATCCAATGTTATTGAACATGAGTTAATGTGGACAAAAGTCATCACACTCTTATGTCCTGGGCCACTCAGTGTAGTATCCTACTACGCTATACGCCGAATAGGTCGAAAGACTACCCTTATTTTATCCCTTGGGTTCGTTGGCATGGCAAGCGCCGCGTTGATTCTTACCTATCCTCGTCAAATGTGGCACATCGCGAACCTCTTTCTAGTGATAGCAAGAGGAGCGACGTACGTTGCCGTCTCCGTAAGCTTTATCTACACCGCCGAACTGTTTCCTACCGTACTACGAAGTATTGGCATCTGTACGGCTTACCTGTGCGGCCAATTGGGAGCTGTAGCGGCTGTTGTATTGAGGTCTGCCCAAAACCTGATACCTGGTCCAATCGGAATGACTGTGCTGGCGGCCGCAGTGCTGTTTGCCGAGTTTGCTCTTCTGAGACTGCCTGAAACAAGCTCTCAACCGTTGATTCATACTCTCAAGCAGCTCGAAGAACTGAACTTGAAGGTGCCTCAGCCAGAAACCTTCCCTGAGGGCGTTGGAAGGGCTCCACCGAAAGAACCTCATGGTCTGGCAAATGATAATGGACCTGGAGGAGCACAGACTGCATTTTATGCTGAGCGCCTCAAGTCTCAGTATAGGTCTTTATCATCCGTGCAGTCTGGTGGAAGGCCCAAGTCTAGAGGAGCATCGACCCCACCTCTAAGTAACCGCAAGGCCATCTCTACATAATTATAATACATCCTGTTGTCGGCAGGAAGATGTTCTGACTGAGCGTCTCTCTCCGACTTCCTGGGTCGTAAATGACAAGATGAAAATAAAATAACGAAGTTGCTATTGCCCAAATACTTTTTGGTGCGTAAGACCAAAATATAACATTTCCGTAGTTTTGGCACAGGTCTGGCCCTCGGCCGATGATATGCTAATTAGCACCAGTTAGCAGGTTAGGTATAGACCTGTATTCCTATACAAACAGGAACAGTTCGGCTTAACATGTCCACTGTGACAAAATTTATATTTTTCTTATCGGTCGCATACTGGACGTTCTACGTCTTTCTTAGAAAAAGCGGAGAGAGAAGATATTTGTTCTATAATCGAATCTAACTATATTCGAAATTTAATACCCGTGCATGCACATTTTGTACCAACCGAATTTCATATGCAGAGTACCTGGAGATTTGGTATGAGTATGGGTATTGGAGATGGGTATGAGTTGGACTCAATGGACTACTAGACGGGCTGGAAGGCATCGGTCAGCACCAGTTTCATCACGTTTGGCTTTTGGAGATCAGACATGCCGCCGACAAGAAATCGTCCGTTCGCCGTATAAAACTTAGGCGACTTGTATAGTAGCATTGGGTGACATCAAAGAACATAGGTGACTTGTAGTAGCACGTCAAATAACTCTGTAGTGCGCTTTTTGAGATATTCATTGCTCCCGTTGGTGCGCTCTAATATAACAAGCGGTACTCTTGTACAACGGTGTGTACAGGAGGATATTAATAATTGGCTTAGTCCGGGCGTTGGCAAAGTAAATTCTCTGACACGACAGCACAGCCGGCACCGGGATTCGAACCCGGGTACCTCCCAGTCTCGACGTGACATGGCCAGCACGCTAACCACTGAGCCACGGGAGCTGGTGCTTTTCTGGAGTTGTTTCTGGAGTGTTTTTCTGGAGCTGGAGCTGTCTGGGGTTTTTCCTGGGTTTTCCTCAGACGCTTTCAGACATATGTCGGCACAGTTCCCTTAGAAGTCGGCCCAGGACGCACATTCCCCCAGGGCGTGAGTCGTGACGTTGCCCACATACGTGAGGCCGACAACGGCAAGCCCTATCACAACCACCACCACCACCATCTGACACGACAGGTGTCCTTGCGGCGGAAGCTCGGGATTACTGTATTCGAAATTTTATATATCATTTTCTATCGGGGGAGCCTCTGTGCTTGTTCGAGGCGACGGCGTCCCCATTGTGCCTCAGGTGTAATAGGGCAAATACTGCTAACACAGCACTTACTGCAAATACTGCACTGCGCAATATTGTGAGAAGTGTCGACGGTTTTTGGCCCTGGAACTGGCTGTGGTAGGTCATACACTCAAATGCAGCGATCGTATTAGCAAGACTGGCCTATGTACGGGGGCGTGCTAAAAAGCTCTGGGGGTGACCCACTTCCGGTGATGTACACGATATACGGCCGCCATCTTGTCATTGTAGACAGAAACAGCGAGACGAAGAAGAAGCAGATTATGTAAGTAATGGGTAATTGAAGTACATTTACAAAAAAAATAAATAAAAAAATCGCGGTTTGTAACGCGAAGCGTCCATTTTTGATCGGGCTTATTTGGGCAGCGCCCAACCTGCTGGCAAGCTTCAGCCCCATCTCATCGTCGTCCCTTTATGTGCGTGCGTGCGTGCGTGTGTGTGAGTGTGTGTGGTCGGCCTATCAGGAAAACCATATCTATACCACAGAAAATGATTGATGAAATTGAAAGAAAACGTAACTGTTGCGAAATTTTCAAAGGTTGAGCTAGTTGAACTTCGGACTGTACATGAAGTTCCCGTAGTTCTTGGAGCTTCTTCCCATGCCTCCGGCGGCTGTGGGCCTTGGTGTGCCCCGGCAGGTTGCTGGGCGTCTTGTCACCGCGGGCTGGTTCGACGCACGTCGGGCTAGCCTGCAATGGCGCTTGGCACACGGCGTTTTACCGCTTTGGGACCGTCTGGCTCGGTACGGAGTCACCACTCCTTTCTGTCCATTCTGTGCTTGTCACGAAACTGCGGATCACGCGTTTCATCAGTGCCTTGTGCTCGATACCCTATGGCACAAAGTTGAAGTCCTGTTCGGTGTGTCACGCATTCGGTGGGCTGTCATTCAAACGCTCTTTCAGCCTCCCGTCCCGCATCGCGATAGGAAACAGTTCCTCCTTCTGGCAGTTGAGATTAACTATACCAGGTGTGGATTTCTCGCTGCATTGCAGCACAGGGTGGCCGCATCCGTAGTGTAGCAGAAGTGCTAAATCTTGTTCGAGCAGGGGTTCGTCGCGCTCTTCGTAGAGAGAGAGAGCTGTGCTGGGAGCTGTGCACTTTGCAAGACGGTGGCAGACATCTTCGGTCCTCTTTGAAGATGATAGAGGTACGTATGTGCTTCACTTTTAGGTGGCCAAGTACAGTGTGCCGTTGTCACGTTCGCAGCTTTCCGCGAGTATTCGTTCGTTGCATGGTGACGTCCAGCACACATATTAATCTAGAGATCATATTGCTCTAGAGTTGGCATCTACGTAGCCTTAGTTTAGTCCGTGTGAAACGTTAGAGGGAGCCAGTCTGTGTGGCTGGTCTTCCGCTCCGATGCCAATACAGTCCCGTAGTTCTGTAGACTGTAAATGAAGTCCCCAGAAGAAAACTCTAAGGGAAATATATGAGTGCGTGATGCACTGACGAGCGCCCCACACTCAACCGTGAAGAAGTGGTGCGCCAACTTTCAGCGCGGGGATTTTGACACAGGGGACGCCGGAAGGTGAAGTAGACCTCCAACAGTGTCGACAACCTAAGGGCTCCGGCACACTGGTGCGACACGACACAAGAAGTCGAAAGCAGTCGTGACGTGCCGAGCCGTTGTCTCCGGATGTCGCCGACATACGGTCACACCGCCGCGACACTGCTGCGACACGACAACAGAATCAGTGTCGTAAAACTTGTTTCATCAGTGTGACTGCAGAACCTATTCAATTGTCGGATGACACGTGTTGTGACACGTGATGACAATGTCGTATGAGGTTCAAACTCTGGTCAAACATCTGTGATCACCGCTCGCAAAACAGCCACGTTCTCTGTCATTCTATTTCATTTTGGGGGAGAAACACGTCCATTTACGTCTTTCTTCGCTGTCTTCGATATCTGTTGCGATCTTCCAGTGCAAGCTTGCGCATCAAATTCGCATAACAACTGAGACGCTTGCGGTGCAGCAGCCATGGTAAACAAATCACTTTAAATCCGGATTTATTTTCTGCACGCCAGTCAAATCCCCTTTTTAGATCGAGATTTTTCAAATCCATCGTAAATCCGGAAGAGGAACTAACACTGCTGAACGGCTGTGGAACAGCTGTGGAACTGTGAAACGGCTGTGGAGCGGATTTTTACACAGAATACCTAATTACTAACACGAATTCCTAACAGTGCCGTAACTGAGAAAAAGAGGCGAAACACGTAGCAGACATCTATTTCACTGGATTACTGTGTGCTTATTGCTTCGTTGTCGCTGGTTTTGGTACGGTACACCTGCCACATGGTACGTTTCTTGCTGTGCACTGAACGAATGCGTGAAATAAAGAGATGGGAGAGGGGGGGGGGGCAGCATAATGTTAGAGTACTACAAAAATTGGTGGGGAGTATAGGAAGGATAAGATGGGCCCTGGCGCTTTTCTTTCTCCCGCGCGTGAAGTATAGGCCGTAAATTGCTGTAAACAGCGTGCAAAACCGTCGTTGCAGTGTTCTCGGCGGTACCACCGAAGAACAACCTTTTATCCTATGAAGAGTCGAAGAGCTTTTCTCAGTGGCTTATTTGCCGAATATTGAACTGTATTGGACTTACTGCCAGCATTACATTACAAAGTATAGCAGATGCAGCCAGAGTCGGAGCTAGCGGCCACGGTCGCACTAGCATGGACGTCGCTCATGCATATAGGCCGAATTTCATGGCAAATGATGTAAGTCCAAATCAAAATCTTCGAGAAAAACCGTGGTTCAATCCCAATACAAATCCTGTTCATAATGAAGCCGCCAATCAAATCCAAATCAAATCCACCAGTCTCTTTTGTGAATTAAATCCGGATTTAAATCAAATTTGGGATTTCAAATCCCCAACAGCGGTACCCACATGTGGCAAAAGCGCGCGGTAACGTGTATGCGGAGCGGAAAATTCTTGCCGCGGAGTGGGAGGAGCCGCATCCGCCTTCCGCTTTTCCTCCACCGCGCAATGCACGACGTTTAGTGGCATGCAGCGCACCTTCGTTCAATCAGGTGGTCAACGGAAAAGGCGTCACGCTCTGGTTTTCTTCCGGCCACCCACGCAGTCTACAGTACGTTGACAGCGTCGTCAACGTCTATATCTTGAGAGCCGCGGAAACCGCAGGCGGTAGCGGATGCTGGGCGGCAAGCACTCTTTCCTGCCGCCCAGCAGGAGCTCGCGGGGGTTTCCACATATGAGTGCCGCATGTGGGTACGGACCCGCCTCCGTTGCGCGGTTAGAGGGCCATTTGACTCGGGAGTTGCACATTAAGGGCCCCATTGTGTTTCCATCGATATGGGTGGCAGAAAACGTGTTCAATTTGTTTCACAATGCGTACTCGCCTGTGATGGATTTACAAAAATAAAATAAAATACTTGAGCTGTGTTAGCATTATCCTAAAACCTTTTTGTGTTCTCAATAGAACTTTCGTTTGTTACACATTTTATTATTGTTGTCATTTTCAATATCAGTACATATCTTTACATGATTCACTGAGCATTGTAAATATCATCAGCCATTCGATAACGCGTAAATAAATTTTCTGTATATTGGGTTTGTAATTCATGAAGAGTTGGGTATCCAAGGTGGTGGAACGACCGGAAAATGGCACCCCTGTTACGCGTTGTAGACCTCTCCCCCGTGTTGTCTTTCGTCTTGGTCGTCATGACAACAGAGCGGTCACGTGGCACGCCTCGTCTCCCCGTCATCCCGTGCACAAAGTTTGGTTGTTCGCGACTTTACCACGGCCAGGTCGTATCCATATGGTTGTCTCGAGGGAGAGACGGGAATGACGATTGGCTCCGAGCGGTGTGATACGGTGAAGTTCCATTTTAACATTGCGGTTTGTGCAGAGTAACAGTGGTTCTAACTCTGTTACTTTTTCCTTGTAATAACTGTAGCTGTAACTAGTCACACGTTAAAGTAACTTTTCCTATTCGTTGAAAATGGGACAGATCCGCCTTTTTGGGCACATTATGCAAAGTCCAAAGTGTTCAAAATGGGCAGACCAATCTCATTTTCAACAGATCAGGAGACGGAACGATATCATTGGGAATGACGATTGGCTCCGAACGGTGTTGTGCGGTGAAGTTTCCGCGAAGTGTCGTTAATATTGGTGCAAAATAAACGCGCCTTTAAGTTTGTTATTTTTCCCTCGTAATGACCGCATAGCTATAGTGTTCTAACGTAAACTTTTCCCATGACTGGTTTTTGAGGCGTCTGAAGTGCGCCATGCCCCGGCGTCGTTTTTGTGCATTGGCTGTTTATCATGAGCAAAGAATTATCTACCTTATTGAGGGTTGCTTTACTTGGAGCCGGACGTATAGCTCCACTTTTGGGCCTGCTGCCAAAGGTAGTTGAGTGTATAACGTTGTTGTTGACAGAACATCTCCTTAGACTCACTGGCTGTCACTAGCTCTGCAACTACGC